>NC_092127.1:123802154-124105488 GCF_043159975.1 Macaca nemestrina | reverse complement strand
TTCTGTGTTCAATTTTATTTGCTAAATTCCAGAATATCAACTTAATTTTCAATGATAAACTTAATTATTGCACACTAAATTTTCATGATTGTTGAGGTTTCTTCTCTTGGCAGTTTGGATGGGAAGTCAGAGTATAATATAAGCCATTTATTAATTTTCTATTAGAAATTGTAAACAGAAATAATAAAAACTTCAAAACGCTTTTGATTAGCACATTCTTTCCTGCTTGCAGAATCACTTGAGAAGCCAAGTCATAATCAGGAGGTTGCTTGGTAAATATGGAATCAGAACAAGTAGCTTTAGATGACTCAAAAGTTTAATGGGCTGAGGCAAAGATTGCTTCCGAGCAACTCTTTATACCTGAGAGGCTTCCTAACAGTGTGTTCTGAAAGTTTGGTAGAAGCTGTAAAAACTGTCATATAAAAGACGCAGGCAGCTTGTGTCTCTGAAGGGGTAAAGATGAACACTCCTTTGGAGCTGATTGTTTCTTCACTCTGGGAAAACCTAACTGGGGCTTTAGTTGCACAAATGTAAAGCAAAAATCCCTTACGAATTATTCTTTGGAAAAATGTGATGTAATTGTTAACGTGAATGAAAACATTCTGAACTGTGAGGCTAAGCGTTCTGTTTGCCAATGTATGTTTTTGCCCAAACTTGTGCAAATTTGTCAGTGTCTACTAGCGTCAGTTTTCTCTTCAATAAGATGGGGACAATGTTTATGAAGATTAAATAAGGTCATACAAGTCAACCTCTTAGAATGATGTCTCACATTTATTAAGTGGCTCAATATTAGTAATGATGTTTCTGAGAATGTCAGTACTCTTTAAAAGACACATTTTATTTTTCTGTCTTGATTGTGACTGCACTGTGCCAGAAAACTGAATTTTATTCTTCCCAGCGATGTGGGTATTTGGTTGCACAGAAGGCTGAGGAATATACTCCAGGTCAGATCCTGGTTTCTTGCAGGAAGACTGTGTATAAAGTACAGGGATGAAAGTGCAATGCAAAAAAGCTGTTGATTTCTTGCATATGATTAACACAGATGGATATAGTAAGGCTGTGAGATGATTGGCTGTTTCTGGAAGAGAGTTTTTTCTTATACTAATTTCCCCACTCACAAATACCTTGAGTAGGAGAAGATTGTGGGACAGAAAATTAGAAGAGCAGCTTTTAAATGAGATGGAAGGGAATTTTTGTTGTTGTTCTGGCTAAATGATTGGTGTTGGACTTGGAGGTGGGCTGGCATCCTCCTGAATTGGTGGAGGTAAATCAGCCATTATTCCACGAAATTAGGCTAGGGCTAAGGCCTATCGGGATTTGGGAAATAATGCTGTTCATGTACATTTATTGTCTCTTTTTCCACTGGAATGAGAGTTTGGGATAAATTGTTGGTTAGCTATACTACATTCTCCAGCTTTCTCTGTAGTTAGATATTGCCATATGACTGAGTTCCCTCTAATGGAATGTGAGTAGAAGTGTTGAATTCCACTGCCAGGCCTGGCTCTCAAGCCTTTGGAGTATTTTACCATGCTCTTTTTCCTGCCTAACTAGCACGTCGATAAGCAGAGAGATCTTGGAACTCATGCATTGAAAATGGTAAATTGGCCGTCAGGCTAATCCCTGAATGGCTACATGGAGAAAAGTCAGCATTGGTCTGGAACCCCTACTTTGAACTTTCTTATGAGAAAGACATATTTTTTAGGCCACTGAATTTTTGGTATTTTCTTCAAGCAATTTACCTTCTGTAAGAAACCCAGAAATTAATGTTTGGGCAGTAGTGCTACAGGCTGAAAAGCTGAAGAAATACATTACATTGTGGTAAAACATTGCGATTTATTAAAATTAATTCCAACTGTAACCTGGAATGCAGACCACATGCTCATATAGTTTTAGGTAAAGTGGTTGGAAAGTGCTCCATGTTTATAGGTGTTAGCTGCTATTCATTGCTTCAACTGAAGTATTACAAATTGGTTTGTGCACAAAGATTGAAGGGACAGAGTCAGAGATGAAGGGCTTCACAGGGCTGGAAAAGCTAACTGCTCCTGGAACCCAAACAGGAAATAAGATGTAAAATAGCTTCAAATACAAAGACTCAATAGGATAAGTTAAATTAAGGCAATTAAGCTTGCAGCAAAAATCAGATGAAGGGTGATATGTTCCCACTCAACTGTTTCAGATGATCTCAAGGTAGCTCTCATTACATTCTCTCTCTCTCTCTATCTCTCTCTTTCTCTCTCTCTCCAGGAAAGTTTAAATAAAAAGAGCAAATTGAAAAACTATGTCTAAAAAAACTATTTTGGGTGTGGCTACTGGCACCTGGAAAGGACAAGAAATAGAAAGGAAATCTACTTAGTTTTTGAGGGAATTGCACTGTCGAGAAAACCGTAATCTTCATCTGAGAAAGCTTTGACTCTGACCTGTAAAATAATCCTTAAACCATCAAACTGTCACAAACAAGAAGTGAGTTTTTGGGCCCTGCAACCCCGAAGCGGGGCATACACTCTGATGATCATTACAGAGTGCAGTGAAAGACTATAGAAAGGGAGGAACATCTCAGAAGCCAAATCCTGGTGTCTTTGAGGATCACAGACCAGAAAACTTCTCCCAGAAAGCAGAATCACACCTAATGTGGGGACTTTATTTAATACCGGGGCAGGGTCTTACACAATGCAAGCCCAGCAGGAATGTGCCATTTCAATGGACTATGATTGCTGTGTGTTTCCTATGGTCCCACTCTCCTTTATTAAATGGACTTTTTTTGTTGTGGGGGCGGGGGGAGCAAATTTAGGTTTACAGAAAAATTGAGCAGAAAGTACAGAGAGTTCCAATGTACTGTCTCATCTCAACTCCTGTTCACCAGTTTCACCTATTATTAATAAATTCTTCTAGTGTGGTACATTTGTTACAATTAATGAGCCAATATTGATAAAATATTATTGACTAAACTTCAGTTTCCATTAGGGTCCAAATTTTTTTATTGTATGTACTATGAGTTTTGACAAACGTATAATGACGTGTCGTCACCATTACAGTATCATATAGGGTAATTTCACTGCCCTAAATATTCCCTGTGCTCCTTCAATTCATCCCTCTCTTACTCTCCCTCCTTTCTGCTGGCAACCACCGATCTTTTGACTTCTAGAATGTCACATAGTTGTAATCACGCAGTATGTAGACTTTTCAAGTGGACTTATTTCACTTAGCAGTCTGCACTTAAGATTTTTTCCATGTCTTTTTGTGGCCTGATAGTTCATTTCTTTTTATCACTGCATAATGTTGCATTGTATGGATATACCACATTTATTTATGCCTTCAGCTTTTGAAGGGTATCTGATTGATTCCAGATCTATGCACTTTTGGCAGTACTCATTTGTGAGCATACAGTATGACAAAACATGATTGCTGCAACATGCAGTAAGTATATATTTACTTTTCTAAAAAACTGCCAACTGTTTTCCAAAGTAGCTGTACCATTTTGCATTCCCACCAGCAATGAATGAGAGTTTATGTGGCTCTGTGTATTCTCCCCCTTTTTAACAAACATTTTTATTGTGGCTATCCTACTCTATTAATGTATCTTGACTGGGGCTTTGAGTCAATAATTTTAGTTAAAGGTCTCTGTTCCATGAAGAAAAATATCCAGCCCTGTAGAGAAACTTCTCCTGCTGGAGATCCTGGGCTTGGGACTGGATACGATAGCTGGAGAAGACTGAACTGTGTCCTTGGGAGAGAGTAAGTCTGTGAAGGGAAGGACACAGCAAAGGTTGCTGCCTAGACATTAGAAGGAGAACTCCACGCCCAAAAGCCTCAAGCAGGTGGCCAGGGATGAGAACTTAGAGGCATTGCTCTTAGCTAGCAGACTGGGCTCCCTGCTTCCTCCCTGCTTCCTTTAAATGGATTATCCAGGCATTTGCCTATGAAATTTAAATGCCCCGCACCCTATTCACTTATATAGACTGTGAGTTGACATGTTCTTTCTCTCTGTGTATGTGTGTCTGACTTTTCCTTCCGGCCTCATGGGACTTGGGGATGAAGGAAGTCTGCCCTCCTGACTCATCACACTCTCTCTGCCCGGGATCCGTAAGTAAAAATCTTTGAACTTGTTTCCTATTGTGGTGGTGTATTGAATTTGTGCCTTCCATCTGAAGAACGAGTGGCTGCCCCAGGCAGGGTTTTCCCCAGGACACAGAGGGCAACGTCGGGTTGGGCTTTCAGGGTCAGAACAATGTTCAGGCAGGCATAAAGTGGACATGGGTCAGACAAGAGCCACAAGAGCATCTTCCAGTCTCAACAAGTTTCTTGTGTGAGAGACCCCTAGTTGTGGGTTGGGCAAGTAGGCATTAGGCCATCTGACAGGCAAAAGAAGAATCTTGCACAAGGCACTGTAAACACTGTAAACACCTGTGTCCAGCTCTCCTGCATTTCCTGTTAGAGCAGGGTCACTAGCAGCTGCTGCAGCACTGGAACTCCAGTTTAACTGCGGGCTCTGTTTTATCTGTGTCAGAGAGATAGACTGTGGTGGAGAGGACTATCTGACCCTCACAACCTTTTGTCTTTTGCATCCACCGTAATTGAAGGGTTGGACCTACAGCTGGCCAGCTCTACTGTTTCCCAATCTGCACCACATTTAGGTGTAGTCATGAGACAGTGCTCTTTTCATGGTATGTGAGTAGATACTTCTCTACTGTGTGTGCCACTTCCAAGGCTGGCTGTACAAACTTCTAGACATGCCCCTCCATGCTCTTTCTCACTTTTCTTTGGGCTACAATGGTGATAATGTAAGATGACTAGAGAGACATTCGAAGCCATATATTATGAATGGCCAAGCCTTGTTAGTCTGCGTTCCTGAATAATAGCATTGAGGGAGAACCATCCTGCTGACCTAAATTTTTCCCACTGGACTACTATGTGAATAAGTGATGAAGTTATCTTATATTTGAGCTAAGCTTGGTTCTATTTGTAGCAATAGTTTTGCCTATTTTAATAATTCATATGCATGATGTAAAGTACATCATTTTCTTCTCCTTCTAGGCTCTCACAATGCTTCATATCACCTAAAAAATAATGGTCATAGACAAGAGGTTTTGGTCTATGACCCTAAATTGACTGTTTTCTTTATTTCATTGATGGTCTGAGTGGCAATATAATACCAAAGTAGAGAAACTGGCATGTAGGAGTTTCTTTGCTGTCAACATCTACCTATATTTAAATCTCTGGTTTTGTTAACTTAGGAAGATTTCTTTAACTTTTTAAACTTAATTTCATTATCTGAATAAGGGGAACAATAGTATTTATTTTATAGGCTTGTTGTGGAAATTAATTGAAATAAATCATGTAAAATATTTAGCACACGATTTGGCATTTAGGTGCTCAGGCAACATTAGCTATTAGCTAGTTCTTCATCCTGTGAGGTTGCGTTCTACACCCACATTTAGTGGAGAGACTTGGTTTTAAAGTAAACAAAAATTTTTCTGCTGCTCTCATAGCCTCTAGGTGAAATAACTTCTGATTTTAGTAAGAGTGAGAAAATGAGGAAATATAAAAGATAGGGATTTTGTTTGATTTCCTGGGGGGAATCACCAATTTCTCCAAATAAAGTACCATAATAGCACCTCCCATTGGGCAGAAAGTTTGTAAAGAGAACTGCTGAACCTCTTCATACACGAAAATCCAGCAGTTAGGGCAGATGCCAGAAACCGCACTAAGGGCGTAACACAATGAATTGCGAACGCGTACAAAGAGTTCAGCAACTGGCAAGAGCAATTAAAACTGCAGTGAGCATGTGATGCATTGAAGTTATTGGTAGATTGAGTTCAGAAATCCAGCAGCAGCTAAAGTAGTGAAGACAATAAATAGTTTAAATTGGCAACCAACACTTTTTCCAAACACTTATATATACATAATGAGACCAATACAAGAAAAAGTGTGAAGGAGAGTGAATATGGGGTTGACTGGGATTCTGAGGGAGGTCACAAAGCTGAAATGCCTAGATTAACTGGACTATGCATCACTGCCAAGGGTCTCTGCAACACCCGCTCACCCCCTACTCCATGGCATCAAGGAAAAAACCCGAAGAGCAGAATAGCAAAGAACAATAAATCAAGTCTCACTCAGAATTGGTGGGTGAAAAAGTGAGGGAAGAGATTTTTCAACTTTCTAGGTAAGAAGGAATTGATGGTCAAATCCAAACTTAAAAAAATATTATACGATTTGCAAGGTAAATTCATTTAAGATGTTACTAAATATTCTCAGTTAAATTCCTCCCTCTTATAATTCCAAATTCATAATTATTACGGGAAAGTATTCTATATTTAAAAACAACATATAATCTGGGCCCTCACATCAGTGTGGATGTTATAATAATGCCCAGTCAATGTTTGATTATATTGAGTTACATCCTTTATCACTTCTGAACCTATTAAGTAAGGGGAGATAGACTTTCACAATCAAAGTTGAATTTAGGTTCTTCTCCAGCCTACAAATCAAGGGATTATAGAAAATGTATCAAAATTAGGTATAGAAAAAGTCTGTAGGTGAAAACCTTGAACAGACAGCATAAATATTCTTCTTAGAATGTTATCTTTCTCTAAGGAATGTAAATTTTTAGAGATCAGAGACAGTCTTTGATCTTTTGTTTTGTTTTACAGCAGGACAGTCTGATAAACATTATTCTTGTTTTATCCATTCTATCTTATCTCCTACTGTTTCCCAACATGAAGCTTCCAGTCCAGGCAGGCTGGCTGCTCCCTTGATTTCACATTGGCCACCCTCCTTCTGGTTTCTGGGCCCACCCTCTGTGTTCACACTATTTTCAGTCTTTTTCTAATTGTTTTCATTTTTTTTCCTTTTCTACCAAAACCGTCTTCATTCCTCAGAGTCCAGCTTAAATCCTCTGACCTCTTTCCTATCATTGAGCTTCTGTAGCATATAATTCTTTGAGCCACACAGTTTAGCAAGTTATTTAATTTTATGACTATTTAATCATTTCATGTATGTAAATCATGTTATGCCAATAAGATGATAAGTTCTTTGAGTAAAGGGCATGGGTCTTCTTTCAGAAGAAGACGGTAGACATTCAATGAATATTATTGATTGATTGTTTAATATGCTTCCTAATGCACATAAGTTACTCTTCGGAAGTAATTATACAGTGGAACACTCTGGCTAGAAAAGAATTGATGCAGGAAGAAGTTGAGCAGAGAACTGGATAAAAGCAAAGCTTACATTAGTGGTAGCAAATGACATGATTAACACCTTTTGTGGCAGCCTTGCAGCTTGAATTTGATAAAGGAAGTTAATTTCTCTAAAGAACCAAAAGCTAAATTGAATGATTGAATTTAACTCCATAGTGTAAGGCTCTGTTAGTCGATTTTTAAAAAGATGACATTTGAGCATATTTTAAGTGTAATGCATCAATCTGCCATTGAGCTAATGAACTTCAAGTTAAAAATCACTGAGGAGGTTGGTGCAGATGACTCTTTCAAGTATCCTTGGGGAGTCAAGATGTGTAGGTAATTGAATGAAAATCTATCTTGACTGACCCCAATGACAACAATGTCCAACTAACATTACAAATCACCTGTAGTCTTTAATGAACTATTTTTTAATTGCTTTAAAAGTGTTAATGGGGCCTACAAGGGAGCAGAGCAGAGTGTTTCTTATTTGTCTATTCTTCATCAATAAAATGCATTTTTAGTTTTGTTTTTATCACTGGTAGTTTACAATTCACTTCAGTAGCTCTAGTTTAAATTTCATCAGAGAGGAAAATAGCACATTTGGTTGTCTTTACATTGCCTAATCTTTCTGTCTTTATGAATGCCTTGAGATTATGAGATCAAATTAGTTCAACCATAAAATGTAGGAATAAATGAGAAATTGGTGACTGTAAACTAATTAAAAGGAAAATAAAACAGAGAAACACCTTTTTCTATGAGTTCTAGTAGAATTCTATCCAAATTCACAGCTCAATTAAAATGTGATTTTCTGTTTTTCTAAAGGGAAACATAAATGTTTAGAGATTGTTATACAAATAATATATTATGAAAGAATCATAAAATGAATACAGTTTTGAGAAATGATGGAAATAGGTGTAACTGAACTTCATGAAAATAGGTAGAAATATTAATCAAAACACAAAATCAATAGAAGTTTTAAATTAATGCTTGATAAAATGTGGTCATAGAGAGAACATCATCAGAATCACTTGTAATGCTTGAAATGCAAGTCCCTTGGTACTCTGGTTTGAATGTCCACTCCAAAACTCATGATGAGATTTAATTGCCTTTGTGACCTTGTTAAGAGGTAAGACTGTTGAGGGATGATTAGGCTATGAAGGCTCTGCCTTCATGAATGGATTAATGTCATTGTCATGGGAGTAGGGTTATTATCTCAAGAGTGCATTGTTAAGAAAATGAGTTTAGCTTTCTCTGTCTCTGTTACCCAGGTATGTCCTTCTGCTTTACACCATGGAATGGTGCAGCATGAAGGCCTTTGCAAGATGTTGTCACCTTGATATTGGACTTTCCAGCCTCCAGAACTGCGAGAAACAAATTTTCTTTCCTGGCTGTTATAGCAACACAGAAAGGACTAGGACATAAGTAAGATGTCATACTCGAAATCTACTGAATCAGAATTTCTGAAGGTGAATCACAAAAGTCTACATTGTAAAATAGAATCTTAGATGAATCTTTAAATGCAAAACTTTAAAAAATGTTAAATCCTACTTGACTTTTTCATTCTCAAATTTCAAAAATATGTCTAGAAAGATAAACATCAATCTACTTATAGTGTTAGCTTGTGACTGTAAGGTGGAAGTAGGGCAGCCTCTTACTTTTCAAGTACAGGTCTTTGAATTGTTCTTTTCCCCAAATCAGTCATTCTTTAATAATAAAGAAAATATGTGCAATTTGATGATCTCTGGTGTTATGAGTTATGTTTTGTCTGTAGATTTCTCCCTCCCTCATCTTTTGCTGGAAAGGGGCATATTGGGGAAATGGTGATGAGACAGTGAGGAGTTTAATTTGAGGTTTCAGATCTAGGACAATTGATAATATCTGAGAGAGCTATTGGGAGGAGGAATGGAGTGAGAAACTTAGTCAAAATTCTTGATGGGTAGCCAAGAATCAAAATGTAGATACCAAATGCCAAAGCCAAGTTTAAGTGGTAGAAATGATGTAATAGATGTAGAATAGAGCAGGCATAAAAAACTGGGAAGAATGAGATCAAAGTAAGAAGAATCCAGAAAGATGACCACAATGAACAATGGATACTTCCCTTTAGGGGCTAACAATTTCTTAACAAAGGAATCCATCTAACTTAAAATTTTGGTGTTGAAGTCTTCAGGGGTCAGAGATGGTTCAGTCTGTGAAATCATGTTTTTCCATGATTTCTCTTTCTAAATAATTAATATAAATATTTAATTTAATTCATTTTCATTTTAAAGAGAGAACTGTATTAGTTGGTGTAATGTAAATGCTTGAATTTACTACTGAAAGTCCCAATTATTGACAATAAATATTTCTGAATAAAAACTCGATGATTAACAAGAGAGATATAAACAGTAGAACTTGAAGACATCCAAATAAGGAATAATCTTCATATATTCTGGTACATAATCTAAATGGCTAAATCTAGTTCGTCTAAAAAAAGTTTCTAGGGGGAAAATATGTAAAGAACTTTTTATATTTTGACATTTTGAACTTCCTGTTTTTTACCCTGTCACTCTCTCTGGGCCTCTGAATGTAGGTATATGTGATGTAAAGGTTCTTGTGGGCCTAGAAAAAAAAAGGTTTGTTATATATGTGGGCTGCTGGCAATTTCTGCATCTTCCATTTCCACTCAGCTATGGTTGTCCCTAATCTTTATGTGAAGATACAAGCTTGCTTCGTTCCTAAATTCATGTTGATTAACAACAAGAACACATTTAGGATTTTGATCCACACAAATGAGGTATGATCTAGAAACAGTTTTGATGCTACTCACTCAGGATCTGATATGCCTAAAATGAATTTCTTGGACCTACTTGTCTACTTAGTCTGTACCTTCAATATAGGGCTCCTGAGTTGCTGCAACTCTGCCTTCATGTACTGCTAAGTACTAATTTCTTCCAGGAGTTAAGCCTTGTCCTGAACTCCTACTAAAACGGACCATAACACTTTGATTAACTTTTGATATTGCCCTATCATAAGGAAGTATAGCTTGTTCTTGTATAGTTATTACTCATTTAATACCTTCTGCATAGCCTTATAATCTGATATGAGAACCCAACCCTACAATAGACTTGAATTCAAGTCTTGCCTGCTTTCTTGAACCTTTGATCTGTGTCCCCATTTGAGTGTTTAGAGTTTCTCAGACCTTGGTGGCTGCTGAAACAAACCATGGCCTCTTCGGGCACGATTATTTAGACAGTGGGCCCACTTCAGGACTCTGCACTAAGGGAATGCCGGTTGTGTTCACTTATCTCTCTTTCTGGTTCTAGTTCCATCCTCTTGCCCACTGGTCATGTTACTTGGTCATTATGCTTGTTTCTAGATGAAACTTATTCAATAGTTAATGTCATTCAAAGAAATTTTGAGTTATATTTCCTAGAATACTGTGCCCAATAAAAGGAGTCTGTTTCTACAGGAAGAGTTACGTTTTTGAATCATAGACAGACTGGTAGAATTATCTCCTTTAAAATTCCCCAGAGCTTAGTAACCTCCAATCATTTGTGCAATAAAACTCATCTAACTGCATAAATATAGGAAAAAGAAAAAAAATTCCCTTGGGGAACCTCACCACCAGAAAGTATTTTTCCCTCTGGGCCAGATCTAGTGCTTTGGAAGAATTATGATATGAACTTCATGCCATTAGTTTTCAGAGACTGATGCAAACCTGTATTTACCCCTTTCCTAAGCAGTTTTTTGCTGTTTGGTGCTTTGCAAGATCTTTTGAGCACAGGATGTTTTATGCTTCAGCTCATTCTCACTCTGCATTTTTCAATACATACCTGGAATAGAATAAAACAAGCCATGAATACAATATATACAACTATTTTATTATATTCCATTACCATTGTTGTAGTTCCATTCTTCTTAGATACAAACATAGCAACAGCATTCCTACTTTAAGTCTACTTACTCTCTGACAATCTCATGCTTTTGCTAGATGATTCCCAATAAGCTTTCATAGTCTCACATATTCAAATTGAAACAATGCCACTGATAGCACTGCTTATTTGTGAAACTAATTATATTATTAAGTGCATTGCTTTGCACTTTTGCATGGTGCTTCTCATCATTACAATGGAAGAACGTGTATAAATTCTATTCCCCTTTTTCCTTCTTTTATTAAAAAACTTGTCTTAGTGGCCGGGGGTGGTGGCCTATGCCTGTAATCCCAGCACTTTGGGAGGCTGAGGCAGGCAGATCACGAGGTCATGAGTTTGAGACCAGTCTCGCCAACATAGTGAAACCCTGTCTCTACGAAAAATACAAAAAATTAGCTGGGTGTGGTTGTGTGCATCTGTAATTCCAGCTACTCAGGAGGCTGTGGCAGGAGAATTGTGTGAACCTGGGAGGCGGAGGTTATGGTGAGCCAAGATCGCGTCATTGCACTACAGTTCAGGTGACAGTGTGAGACTCCATCTCAAAAACAAAACAAAACAAAAACAAAAACAAACACAAAACTTGTCTTATTTATTGACCTTGCATACCTTGAACTGTTATATAGACCCTATTCTCCTAACCTTTAACACAAGATGGCATTTCCAGACAAACTTTTCTGAATCTAGACCTTCTTTCCCTTATCTTCCTTTTGTAACCTGTTGGTCTATCTGTCTCCTTTACTTTACATGTGTTTAGTAGAGAATTAACATTTCACCAGAAAAACCTCAAGGAAGTATTATTTAGGTTCTATGTGTCAGTACTTACCAAACTGTACGATACATTAATTTCATTTTACAAAGAAAAGAATATGAGCTTCATAGAGTTTAAAGTGACTTCCCCAAGACCAAATCATTAGCAAATGGTAAAATCAGATTCAAAAAGTGGTCTTCTGATTTCAAGTCCAATTCTCTTTCAGTGATACTGTTCATTAATATGACTATTCTCTCATCAGCTGATCTGTTGTTGGGAAAGTAAGAGCATGAATTTATTAGCACTCATTGACATTTTAGGTAGTCATTTTATAGAGCTGCCGGACTCACTGAAGGATAGTAGCAAAAGCTTGAACTGTAATCCATAAATGTCTTCACTATCATCATGATTATTCTTTGCTGAGGTCTTGATCTAATTAAACTGTCATCACTATGTTAAAGTATGGTTAGAGGGCATTTTATGAAGTTTAGTTAAAGGGGAAGAGAAAGTGAGGAATTAAATATCTGACAGGATAGTATCAAATTTATTTGTTGACACATAATTTTAAAGTCAAGCCATTTCTAGAAAAGAGCAAAAGACATTTTAGTGTGAAGTAAAGGGGATCCCACTAGGGAAAATATATATTTACACATAAGTCTGAAACTTAAAAATTCAAATGATAGTTTGATCTTTAAATTTCTCTTTCTTTGCTCTAATTTTTACAGAGGGAAGAACTATTGGAAAAAGTACATACTTATGACTATATATTTACATATTTGATTTGATGCAAGTATATATCTAAGGGTTCAGCTAGCACTGAAATTTCAGAGGAGTTAGTTTTGTTGAATATGTATTTTTAAATTAACTTTGTAGAAAGTTGAACCTAAATATACATATGTAATGTTTATTAAACCAAAATATCTATTAAACTAAGTTATGGTGTGGACTTAGTTCTGGATAGCTTATAGTCCTTTAATTGCTTATGTTTAATAGTTGATATGGTTTGGCTTTGTGTCCCCACCCAAATCTCATCTTGAACTGTAATCCCCAGTGTTGAGGGAGGAACCTGGTAGGAGGTGATTAGCTCATGGGAGCGGTTTCCCCCATGCTGTTCTAGTGATAGTGAGCAAGTTCTCATGAGATCTGATGGTTTTATAAGTATTTGGCATGTTCCTTCTTTGCTCTCTCACTTCTCTCCTGCCACCATGTAAGACACGCCTGCTTCCCCTTCTGCCATGATTGTAAATTTCCTGAGGCCTCCCCAGTCATGTGAAACTGAGTCAACTAAACTTTGTTTCTTTATAAATTACCTAGTGTCACGAGTTCTCTATAGCAGTGTGAAAATGGACTAATACAGTGGTTCAAGTTAAAAATAAAATAAACATGATATTATTAACACTGGTAATTATAATTATTAAAATAGCTTTTTTTTTTCAGAATTAAAATGTTGGAGAAATAATCTAATTTTCCTTTTGTTGAAACTTAGTATCAACTTTGTCACCCATCACCTTGACCTTAATACATATTTCTTTCTAATATTGCTATTAAATTAATTTCTTCCAGCATCCTTACTACCTCTAACTTTGATTTACTCTATAAGTGCTTTATCCTGGATCACAGTAATAGCTTTCTAACTGATTTCCCTGCTTTTGGTCTCTCTTATTCGAACCTATCTTTCCATACTCTTGTCAACTTAAACTTTCTAGCCTATCACTTTCTTCATGTTACTTGACTGAAGTGATCAATAATTTATAATGAGTTTAGGTATGTATAAAAATCCAGGGGCAACACTGAAAAGTTGATTGTAAAGTTTTGCGGAGAGAGCTGGCAGAGATAATCGAGGCTTATAGATAGCCAAAAGGGGAGAGGATCGGTATCAACGAGGTAAATGTAAGAGCAGGAATTAACAAATTAAACTGGGAAGCTTAATTACCATGATTTGCAAAATTTTCACCATGACTTGCAATGAGAAATACATTTTATTTTTACATTTTATATTTCTCATTGGTCAGGCACACATACCGTGCACAGTAACTCATACACACATACACACACACACACACACACCTGAAACAAATATGTCACCAAAAAAATACTTACTATAAGTAGTGTGATGTGTTTGATTTTTTAAAAGTTTGTTGTATTTTATTTTATTAAAAAACAAATTCCTAATAGAAGAGGTTATATATGTGTGGGGGTGGAGGAATTTTGGAAATCTGTATATCTTCTGCTATTTTTTTTTCTATGAAACTAAAACTTTTCTTAAAAAATGAAGTTCTAAAATTTAAAACAAAGTAAAGCAAACAAAACCTCTCAAATTATTGGTGGTGATCTACTAATTGAGTTCACTAGTGAGTACTGGCCTATAGTGCGAAAAATACTTCTACAAAGGAAAGTAATGGTGTAGTTCCAGTAAGATTTGGGAGGAAGGAGTTTTCAGGTATGATTAATCAAAGGGGTAAAAGGCAGCAGAATGATAAAATAATAGGTAAAATGTCTTCATTGAATTTAATAATCAAAAAGTGACGATTAGGAGGTGACTGCTGCAGTGCTTGTTCCAGTGACCAAGAGTGGGATGAAATGAGACTGCTAAGGATTAAGGAATGGTCAAGATCAGAGAAAGGTTATATCACTAAAGCCCACTTTACAGATTAGAAAACTGGTTCACAGAGGACAAGAAATTTATTCTAATTTGCAGAGCCAGTGGTGGCCAAAACCAGATCCTACTCTGAAAATTAAGGTTTTTCCATCATGTCACAAGAAGGGAGTTGATGAAGGCCATCGTCAGATTGATACCATGCCTTACAGCCTGCCCTTCATTAAGCTCTCTCTGTTCCTCTAGCCACAACCTTCTTTTGAGCATCTATTGAATGGTATTTGTTGTATTCATAAGATGTTTTTAAAATACTGCCTTCTTTATCTTATCTGTCTCCCTAGGTTTTAAGTTGCCTTTCAGTGGAAAATGGTGTCCTATTGTCTTGTTTGTGATTGGTGTCAGGTACTGGATATGTTGTATTCCTCACAGCACTTCAGCATAATACCTTGTACTTAGAAAATATTCAATAAATATCTGATGAATAAACAAAAATGCTAGATTCTGCCTGGTCTGTGTAAAGACTGCTGCTTTAGGAATGAGCATGGATTGGTTATTTCATAATTAAAGTGGCAGCATGCTATATAGACAATAAGTTATATTAAAATCTTCGTTATTCTTTCTTTTTCGGTCAAGGACTTTATTGACATGTTGTTTCCTTGAATTGTTTTTAAAGTACCATAATCTTTATCTTTTCTGTTTTCTTTCTGAAAATACCTTTAAACCAACTTAGTGTAGTGGAAGCAGTAGTTTTTCTTCTTAATGAACCAAATGATATCCTATACTCTGTTGCAAGTACTTGCCTTTCTTTTCTACCTTCATCATTCTTCCCTACCAGATTGGAGCAGATCTTTTCTAAGAACCAAACAATCCAGCAAATGTCTCATATAAATATCCTGACAATTACAGCAATTCTTCATTTTGCGCATGTGAAAAGTCTAGTGATAATTGGATATACCAAAACTTCATCTTTATTTGTATTCTACAGTTGTGTTTTATTTGAGTTTTTAGTGTTTTTATAGAAGCTGCAAATTTTATAGACTAAATATACATCTTAAAACTTGAAGTTCCAAATTTAATTTGCCTGCAATTAAAACCTTTCTTGTTCTATGAATTTTGTAAGCTAGCTCTGTTAAGCCAAGTCAAGTTTAGTATGATTTCTTAAATAAAAACCCAGTGCATCTTTTACATTCTTAACTCTATTCCTAAGAGACTTCCTGTTTTTTAAACTTTGGGAAGAAAACTGCTGGAAGCCATACTTTTCCTGACCAGCAGCATCTGAGAGGTGAGGCTACTACTTTGCTCTAAAACAATTATTTCTCACAAATTTTGTGTCCTGTTGATATTGAAGGTATTCCTCGTCTTTGAATAAAAAGAGAAAAAAACACTTGTTAAGTGCTTACTCTGTACCATCTAAAATAGTAGGTACTTTATATTAAATATATCTTTTAAAATCAATTATTTTTTCAGTAGTTAATTAAATCTGTTACAGAAAATTCTAAAGCTATACAGTATATTTAGTAAAACAGTAAGTCTTCTTTCACTATGGACTCTCAGCCACTTTCATTTCCTTGGAGTCAAAATTTCTTCATTTTCTTGTGCATTCTTCCAGAAATACTCTATTATTTAAGTCTTTTTCACTACAAAGCTTTCATCCTTCCTATAAAATTACGCTTCTCTAAAATACTATTTTATATATTATGTTTGTTTCGGATATCTTAGAGTAAAACATTGTGAAGGAGAAAAATGGCTTAATATGATTATCGTTCAGTATTTTTTTTTTTTTTTCTGTCTGGTGTTTCAAGTTGCTTAAGTCCTGCACATCTTAGAGGTAGTTGAAAGTGCATAAACTTTGGTATGCTGTATGAACTGAGCTTGGAAAGCTAGCCTCTGGCCTGTTAGTTGTGGGACTCTAAGAAAGTTGTTTGAATTCTTAGAATTTCAGTTTGTTTATCTGCAACTTAATCTTACAGTATTATAGCCTATGAGATAGAAGACTGATATCTGGGTCACGCATCCTTGGATCTGAATCTTAGCTTTATCACTTGTTTGCCACTAGGAAAATTATTTAACCTTTTCATGGCTTGCATTTTTATCCATATGATGGAAATACTAACTACCTTATGGGTTTATCAAAAAATAAATGAGAAAATACATGTACTGTGGGGCCATTCATATCAAAAACTAGTTGGTAATTTTTATTCATTAGGTTGATTGAATTAGATAACGCCTGCAAAGGACTTAAGGACTTGACACCTATTAATAGTCAACAAAATTTCCTCTTTTTCCTGTGAATTAGTTATGAATTTCTTTATAAATTGGATGCTGTATAATTTTATTTCTTTTTTTCTTTCTCTCTTTTTCTTTTTTTTTTTATTGAGGCGGAGTCTCGCTCTGTCGCCCAGGCTAGAGTGCAGTGGCGCGATCTCGGCTCACTGCAAGCTCCACCTCCCGGGTTCATGCCATTCTCCCGCCTCAGCCTCCTGAGTAGCTGGGACTACAGGCGCCCGCCACCACGCCCGGCTAATTTTTTGTATTTTTAGTAGATACGGGGTTTCACCGTGTTAGCCAGGATGGTCTCTATCTCCTGACCTCGTGATCCGCCCGCCTCGGCCTCCCAAAGTGCTGGGATTACAGGCGTGAGCCACCACGCCCCGCCGATGCTGTATAATTTTATAACGGGGATTAATATGGGTGCTTTTTTTTTGTATGTGAAGCTAAAACAGTAGGAAATCAATTTAATACAAAGCTTAGAGTTTAACATTCCGTTTTTATTCACTGTCTCATGAGAATTGTGCTCATAGGGCTATTAGAATTTAATAATTATCTAGCTTGATGTATGGCTATGAAATATTTGTCTTAATTTCTTATTAAGAAATTGGGAAGAATGGGGAAGGGAGACTATGTTCTTACACAGATTATAGGAGGGGATGTATTAAATAGTCAAAATTTATATAGAAAGGTGACAAATGAATTATATTAGTAGTTGCCATTAGAAAAAGAAATATTTTATTTAAAGAAAACTCTTCATAAGCCACAGGGTTGGAAGAGAGCCAAAACCTGAAGTATATAAGGTTCAACAGAGAAAATACCACAAAGTACTTTGCAATAGGATTTGAGAGAAGAACAATATGACTAGATTCTGAATCTAGTTTAAAAAAAAAAAAGATACGGAACTTTTTTGAAAAACATTTGATTTTATGTGGTTTGTGTTTCTATGGCATAAATTTTCTGTCTTTAGTAAAATATTTTGCACACGATATTTTGCACCAAAAAAAAAAAATAGATGGAAATATAGAAAAAACAAGAAACGTCTACTTGGTGTATGCTGTGTAAAGGAAAACTTTTTGAGAGACATGACGAAATGGTTCCTGTGCTGATTATTTAAATAATCAGAGAGATGGAGGTGACCATGAGATCCACCTCTAGCCTTATAGTCAATTCAAATTTTGGGGAAGTGTTGGCCTTCTCAATCAATGGACTGGGAATGTACATTTCTAGTCTTGATTTTAAAAGGCAGGAGGATCCCAGCTGTTACCTGGTTATAGTTTGTGAAAAAATCCTTCTCAATGAGTGTATTAAGGATTTTATTTCCATGGTATTACAAATTACCACATATATACTGACTTAAAACAATACACGTGTATTATCTTATAGTTCTATAAGTTGGAAGTCTGACACGGGTCTCACTGGACTAAAAGCAACAAATTGGCAGGGATATGTCTCTTGCTGGCAGCTCCTAGGGAAAATCTTTCTTTGACATTTCCAGCTTCTAAGGGTTGCCCATATTCATTGAGCTGTGGCCCCTTTCCAGCATCTTCAAAGCCAGCAATAGTGGGTAGCGACCTTTTCACCTCTCAGCCCTCTGAATCTCAACTCTCTGACCCTTTTCCATAATTGTGTCTCCCTTTCTGACTATAGCTGGGAAAAATTCTTAGCTTTTAAAGATTCATGATCTTCTTTTTCAAAATTTTTAACCTTACTCACTTCTTCAAAGTCTCTTTTGACATATAAGGTAATATATTCACAGCTTCCAGATTAGGATGAGGACATACTGAAGGGAGTCTACCATATATACAAAAGCTGAAATAATGGAGAATGAGTGTACATGTACTCAGTATTATTTATTAATTTAAGCAGACTTTTAGCATTTAATTTAATAATATGCTTAAGACCTTAAGTATGAAAACAGTAACTATTCCTCTGTTGGTAAGGACCCTTTGGTAGCAAACTTGTTAAAGTCTGTTTTCCCAGCTATCAGGAAATGCTGCACTTTCTACATTAGCAACTGTGTTATTGTTCGTCATGAACCTTCACCTTGGAGAAACAGCAGAAATATTTTTGGGGGCTTCCCTTTCGTGTTTATGGAACTGGCACTGAAGTGTATTCATTACAATGAATTGCAGCCTTGTGTACTGTTTCCCATAGAACTGGTTATACAAATGGTGATTAGGTGCTAACATATGATTCATATTATACTTCAACTAAGTTCTAGGTGAAATCCCTTTATGTGGGCTTGCTTGCCCAAGGACATAACACTAGTTTTTAGGAGAAATTGGGCTACAGTTTATTCACAACTACATTACAAACAAACACAAAGTTTCTTGTCAGTTAACAGCAGCTGGCATTTATAATCTCTGTGCATGTATATATATATACATGCATGTGAGAAAATGCAGTGTGTAATAACAGGAATAGCTTTTGATTGGAAGACAAGTTCCCTGAGTTCAAGCACTACCAGTGAATAGCTGTAGGAGGAAACTGGATCGGATGATCCCCAGGCTCTTCTAGATGGAGTCTAGACTTCTATTTCATCTCTTTAGAAGCAGAAATCAGAGATAGCTTTTAATTCCTTTCTGTAGTGAATTCCTTAGGTTTCATGAGACCTACTGTTGCAAACTGGGCAGTCTTCAAGATAATTGTTAGGATGAACCTTCTCAATAGCATACCTATCTTTTTTAAAAAAAGTTTATTTTTACTTATTTTTGTAATTAAAATATTTTGACATTAAATTTTTTCTTTTTGTAATTTAAAATATTTTGACTTTTTTTCATTTTCTATTTATTGTGGTACAATCTGGGCTTTTAATGTAACTGTCATGAAAGAGGATACATTGTATCCAATATGCTGTATTTCATCCCCCACCCTCATACCACTCTACCAGCATTTGGAGTCTTCAATGTATGTTATTCCATGTGTGTACGCAGTGTTCAGCTCCTGCTTATGAGTAAGAATGTGTGGTTTTAGATTTTCTGTTTCTGAGTCATTTCAATGAGGATAATGGCCTCTAGTTCCAGCCATGTTCCTGTAAAAGAGATGATTTTATTCTTTTTTATGGCTGACTTATATTCCATGGTGTGTGTATGTGCGTGTGTGTGTGTTTGTGTGTACACGTGTGTCTGTGTGTATCACATTTAAAAAAATCCTATCATCTGTTGATGGAAACTTGGGTTGATTCCATGACTTCGCTGTTGTGAATAGTGCTGTAATAAACATATGAGTGCAGGTGCCTTTTTAATATAATGGTTTATTTTCTTTCAGGTAGATACCCAACAGTGGGATTGCTGGATCAGAGTAGCTCTATTTTTAGTTCTTTGACAAATCTCCGTACTGTTTTCCATAGAAGTTTCCCACCAACAGTATATGTATTCCCTTTTTTCTTCATCTTCTCCAACATCTGTTGCTTTTTTGACTTTAATAATAGCCATTCTGACTTGTGTGATGTGGCATCTCATTGTGGTTTTAATTTTCATTTCTCTGATGATTCGTGATGTTGAGCATTTTTCATATGTTTGTTAGTTGCTTGTATGCCGTCTTTCAAAAAATGTCTATTCGTGTCCTTTGTCCACTTTTCAATGTTTGTTGTTGTTGTTGTTGAGTTATTTGAGTTCCTTGCAGATTCGAGACATTAGTCCTTTGTTGAATGGATGAATACTTTGTCAGTTTTTTCTCCCATTCTTTAGGTTGTTTGTTTACTCTGTTTATTATTTTTAGTTTAATTAAGTCCCATTGTTCTCTCTTTGTTTTTGCTGCATTTACTTTTGAGGACTTAGTAATAAACTCTTCACCTAGACCAATGTCCAGAATAGTTTTCCTAGCTTTTTTTCCCTATAATTTTTATTATTTCAAGTCTTAAATTAAGTCTTCAAACCATCTTGGTTAACTTTTGTATATGGTGACAGATAGTCATGCATGTGGCTCTCCAATTATCCCAGCAGAATTTATTAAATAATGTTTCCTTTTCCAAATGTACATTTTTGTTGAGTTTGTCAAAGATTGGTTGGTTGTAGGTAGGTGGCTTTATTTTATATTATGTTCCATTGATCTATGTGTTTATTTTTATGCCAGTACCATGTTGTTTTGGCTACTAACCTCTTGTAGTATAATCTGAAGTCAAGTAATGTAATACCTCCAGCTTTTTTCTTTTTACTGAGGATTGCTTTGGCTATTAAGGCTCTTTTTTGGTTCTAAATGAAATTTCAGATTGCTTTTTCTAATCCTGTGAAGAATGATGTTAGTAGTTTGATAGGACTTCTTTTGAATCTGTAAATTGCTTTGGGCAATATGGTTATTTTAATACTAATTTTTCCAATCCATGAGTATGGGATATATTTTGATTTGTTTGTGTCATTTCTTTTATCAGTATTTTGTAGTTTTTCTAAACATCTTTCAATTTCTTGGTTAAATGTATTCCTAGCTAGTTTTCTTTTTTGTAGCTATTATAAATGGGATTGAGTTATTAATTTAATTCTCAACTTGCACATTACTGCTGTATAGAAATGCTACTTATTTTCGTACATTGATTTTGCATCCTAAAACTTTACTAAAGTCATTTATCAAACCCAGGAGTCTTTTTGAAGAGTCTGTAGGGTCTTCTAGGTATAAGATCTTATCATCAGTGAACAGAGATAACTTGACTTTCACTTTTCCAATTAGAATGCCTTTTATTTCTTTCTCTTGTTTGACTGATCTAGTAGGATTTCCAGCACTATGTTGAATAGGAGTGATGGCTGTGTCTTGTTCTTAGTTCATAGGGAGATACTTTCAACTTTCCTCTTTCAGTATGGTATTGGCTGTGGGTTTGCCATGTATGGCTTTTATTATTTTAAGGTATGCTCCTTCTCTTCTTAGTCTGGTAAGGGCTTTTTTATTATTATTATTATTCTTGAAAGGATGCTGAATTTTTTTAGTGCTTTGTCTGCATCTGTTGATATGATCACATGGTTTTTATTTTAATTCTGTTTATGTGGTGAATCACATTTTATTGGTTTGTGTATGTTGAACCATCCATGTAGCCCTGAAATAAAGCTCACTTGATTGTATTATCTTTTTGATGGGTTTTTCGATTCAGTTTTCCAGCATTTTATTGAGGATTTTTACATCTGTGTTCATAAGGGATACCAGTAAGTAGTTCTGTTTTTTGCTGTGTCTTTGCATGGCTTTGGTTTCAGGCTGATACTGGCTTCATAGAATGAGTTAGGGAGGATTCCCTTCTTGATTTTTTGCAATAGTTTCAGTAAGATTGGTATCAGCTCTTCCTTGTATGTCTGGTAGAATTCTGCTGTGAACTTGGCTTGTCCTAGGCTTATTTTTCTCAGGAGATTTTTTTGTTATTAATTCAATTTCTCTACTCATTATTGGTCTGTTCAGGATTTCCATTCCTTCCTGGTTCAATATTGGGAGGTTATACGTTTCCAGAAATGTATCCTTTCCCCTTGATTTTCTAGTTTGTGCACATATAGATGCTCATAGCAGTCTCGAATGATCTTTTATGTTTCTGTTGTATCAGTCATAATGACACCTTTATCACTTCTGGTTTATTAGAATCTTCTCCCATTTTTTTGTTGTTAATGTAGCTAGAAGTCTATCAATTTTGATTATCCTCTAAAAGAACCATCTTGTCTTTCCTTCTTTTTTTTTTTTTTTGGTCTCAAATTCATTTAGATGTGTTCTTATCTTTGTTATTTCTTTTCTTCTGCCCAATTTGAGTATGGTTTGTTCTTGTTTTTCTAGTTCCTTGAGGTGCAATGTTAAGTTGTTAATTTAAGTTCTTTCTATATTTTTGGTGTAGGCATTTATTGCTATAAACTTCTCTCTTAGCACTGCTTTTGCTGTGTCACAGAGGTTTAGGTATTTTATGTCTCTTTGTTCATTAATTTCAAAAAATGTTTTTATTTCTGCCATAATTTCATCATTGACCCAGCAATCATTCCAGAGGGAATTATTTAATTTCCATCTATTTGTATAGTTTTGAGGGTCCTTTTTACTTCTCATTTGCAGTTTTATTCTACTGTGGTCTGAGAAGTTACTTGATATAATTTTGATATTTAAAAATTTATTGAGAATTGCCTTGTGGCCTAGCATATGGTCAATTTCTTTGAATATTCCATGTGCAGGTGAGAAAAATGTATATTCTGCTGTAAGGTAGAATGTTCTGTAAAAGTCTGTCAGGTTCATTTGGTCCAGAGTCTAGTTTAAGTCAAGAGGTTTTTTTGTTGTTGTTGATTTTCTGCCTTGATAATCTGCCTAGTGCTGTCAGTGGGGTATTGAAGTTCCCCACTATTATTGTATTGATGTGTGTCTCTTTTCTTAGGTCTATTAGTATTTGTTTTATAAATCTGTGTGCTCTGGTGCTGAGTGCATATATATTTAGAATTGTTATATCTTCTGGTTGAATTAATCCATGTATCAGTAAATAATGATATTTTTTGCTCCTTTTAAAAAACTATTGTTGATTTAAAGTCTGTTTTATCTGATATAAGCCTAGTTACTCCTACCTGCTTTTGGTTTCTGTATGCATGTAATAACTTTTTCCACTCTTTTGAGTCTTGAACTGTCTTTACCAGTTAGGTTGGTTTCTGGTATGCAGCATATAGTTAGAACTTGTGCTGTTTGTTTGTTTTTGATTTTGTTTTTCATTTTACTATCCTGTATATTTTAAGCGGAGCATTGAACCTATTTATGTTTAAGGTTAGTATTGATATGTAAAGTTTTGTTCCTGTCATAGTATTTATTATTACCTAGTTTCTTTGAAGTTTCAATTGTGTAATTGTTTTATAAGACCTGTGAGTTTTATACTTTCATATACTTTTATGATGATGAGTATTGCTTTTTTGTTTCCCTCTTTAGAACTCCTCTGAGCATGTCTTGTAAGGATGGCAGAGTGGAGATGAATTCTTTTAGTGTTTGATTGTCTGAGAAATACTTTATTTCTCCTTCATGTATAAAGAAGAGAGGCCATGGCTGCACCAAGGTTTTTTTTTTTTTTTTTTTTTTTTTTTTTTTTTTTTAATCAACTAAATTCTGTCACACAGGCTGCTTATAAACCTTGTATTCTCCAGAATCTGGAGTGTTCTTTGCCCTTTGGGTGAATTCCCATATTCCTTCCTGAATAAAATCTCACAGTGTTGATCTTTACACACTGTTTTGCCTGTTTTGCTATCTCCAAGTAGATGATGCATGTTAAAAGCCTACAATTCACCATCTCAGGAAAAACAACAACAACAACAACAACAACAACCTCACCTATCTTCTATCTGTGTGTGTGTGTGTGTGTGTGTGTGTGTGTGTGTGACAGGATCTTGCTTGTTGCCCCAGCTGGAATGCAGTGGCATGATTTCCGCTCACTGCAACCTCTGCTTTTTAGGCTCAAGTGATCCTCCTACTTCAGCCACCTCAGTGGCTGGGACTACAGGCGTGTACCACCATGCCCAGCTATTTTTTTGTATTTTTTGTAGATCCAGGGTTTTACCGTTAGCCCAGGTTGGTCCCAAACTCTTGGCCTCAAGTGATTTACGTGCCTCAGCTTCCCAAAATGCTGGGATTACAGGCATGAGTCACTGCGCCCAGTCTCTTCTATCTTCTTAATATTGTTATTTTAATACTATGATCTCTGTGTACTAGGACTTACAAGTACATCTAGGGCTTATCTACCTCTTGGTTAAGCAGGATGAGTCTGAGATGGATTTTTCCTTAAACTATAACTGAGGTCATTAATGCATTGGAAAACACATCTATTAAGAATTATATTATTAAGACTAAAGGAATGAGTTGCAGGATGATGTTATTCAACCAATACTTCATGAACATCTCTCTTATGTGCCAGGCCACAAATGCCCTTGTGGAATTTACATGCTAGTGAAGTGGGAAATTTAAAAAAAGGTAAAAATAAGTAGAACATATAATACATAAAAAGGTGGTAAGTACTAGGAGACAACAACACAAAACAGCAGGATAAGAGAGAGAGGATTTAGGTGAGAGTTGCAGTTTAAAGTAAAGAGTCAGCTCAGGCTTTCAAGGACAGGTGAATTCTGAGCAAAGACTTGAAGTATGTGAAGGAAGTAGCATGTGGATATCCTGAGGAAAGTTGTTCCAGGCAGAGGCAAATCCAGAGCATGGGCCTATAATGGAAGCATGCCTGGTGTGCTCTAAAAAGAACTCAGAGGCTGGCGTATCTGAAGTAGAGTGAGAAAAGAGGAGAAAAATGGATGTGATTATCACATTGTCTTTGTCATATCACATAAGAGTTTGCTGGTCATTGTGCAGGGTTTGGTTTTTATTCCAAATGAAATGGGGAATCTTTGGATTTTCCTGAACTGTTAAAATACAAGATATGATTTTCTTATTATCATATTTACTTTGGTTGCTGTTTAAAAATGGACTACTGGGGGTTGGGGTTAAAGGAAGCAGAGAGAACAGTTAGAAAGCTGTTGCAATAATTCTGTGAGAGATGACAGGGGCTTGTACCAGCATGGTAACAGTGGAGCTGATGAAAAGTGGTCAGATTCTTGACACATTTTGAAGTTATAGCCAATAGGATTTCATGAGAGAAGTGCTTTAGGGAATAGAGAAAGAGAGGAATCCAAGATGACTCTGAAGTTTTTGACCCAAGCAACTCAAAGTATAGAATTGCTAATAATGGAGATTGGGAACACTGGAGTTCAATTTTGAGATGTCAAGTAGGTAGTAAGAACTATTAGTCAAAATTCAAGGTTGAGCTCTGGATTGGATAAATATATTTTGGAGTTATTGACATATGAAAGATACATAAAGCAACAAGACAATATAAATTGCCAAATAAATGACCAAAGAGAAAGGAGTCCAAGGACTAAATTCTGGAGCAGTCTAATGATAAGAGGTTGGGAAATGAGGAAAGATTAATTTAAGAAGGCTCAAAAAGGAGTAACCAGTGATAGAGAAGGAAAGCCAAGAGAATGTGATGCCCTGAAAACTACTGGAAAGAAAGGAAAAAAGAAAAGAAAACTACTGGAAAGAAAACAAAACAAAGAGGATGGAGTTGGCAACATTTTCAAGTTCATTTGGTAGATCAACTAACATTAGGACTTAGAATGGACCAGTGAGTGAGCAGTGTAAAAGCATTTGGTAACTTTGATAAGAACAGATTCAGTGGAGGATTCAAAAAGAATAAGAGAACTGGAATTGGAGACTGAATTGACAGTACTTTCAAGGAACTTTGACACCAAGGGGTGTAAGTGAAATTGGTTGAAATGGGTTGAAGATTTTTCTTGAATGGAAAAATATTACATGTCTATATGCAGAGGGGAAAAATTGAACTGAGCGGAGACCTTGATAATTTTGGAGAGAGAAGGAATTGCTGGAGGGTACGTTTGAGTAGGTAAGAGGTGTGTAAGCTAGTACACGAGGGATCAATTTTCTTAAATTAGGGGAAAAGAGAATAGATCTGGAGCAGTGCTGTGCAATAGAAAAATAATAGAAGCCATACATGTAACTTACATTTTCCCAGTAACCACATTTAAAACAAGAAAAAATAGGGCCAGGCATGGTGGCTCACACCTGTAATCCCTGAACTTTGTGCTCACTTGAGGACAGGAGTACATGATGAGCCTGGGCTCCATAGTGAGATCCCATCTCTGCAAAAAATTTATGTTTAAATTAGGTGGGCATGGTGAAGCACACCTGTAGTACCAGCTGTGTAGGGAGGCTAAGGTCGGAGGATTGCCTGAGGCCAGGAGTTCAAGACCAGCCTGGAAAACATAGCAAGACTCTGTCTCTACAAAAAATTAAAATAATAATAATAATAAAAGGAATTAGCCAGACATGGTGGCATACACCTGTAGTTCTAGCCACTTGGGAGGTTGACATGGGAGGATCATGTTAGCCTGGAGTTTGAGGTTACTATGAGATATGATTGCACCACTGCATTCCGGCCTGGGCAACAGAGTGAGACTTTGTGTCTAGAAAAGCAACAAAAAATAAATAAACAGGTAAATTAATTTTATAACATATTTATTCTGCATAGTAAATGTTTTATTATTTCAACATACGATAACATGGCAATCACTAATGAGTTATTTTCCATTCTTTATTTTGTGCTAAATATTCAAAATTCTTTTTTCTTTTATATTTACACCTCATCTCAATGTAGTTACAAAATTTTCATCATTAATATATGATTGGTATTTGGATTTCAAAAAGTGTATTGTTCCAGAACGTGATTTGTATATCCATGTGTTCAAGACATGGTTAAAATTTGTCAATAACGAATTATGTTTTTTAATTTAAAATTTATATTAATTAAAGTTAAATAACATCAAACATTTAGTTTCTCAGTCATACTAGCCACATTCAACTGGTCAATGACCACATTGTGGTTAGTGGCTACAACACTGGATAAGCAGCTCTAGAATCTTAAGCAAGATGGCAGAGGATATTGAAGCAGATGCTGGTGATGTAGTGGGATAGGTCTTTGGAATTCTCTTTTGAGTGTCACAATTTTCTTAGTAAAGTGGAAAGCAATATCATTGGCTTAGGATGAATCCCTTAGTCCAGGCCACACCAGAAAATAGAATCTAACTCAGATGGTTCAAAGCTTTTTAATGTATTGGGAAGGTTTGGAAAACTCAAAGGAAACTAACAAGAGCAGTAAATGAATTCACTTTTATGCCGACAGGGGGAAGTTAAGGGGAGGAACTGCCCTTCAGAAGCTGTATATTTCTAAGGATGCAGCAAATGCCAGAACCAAAGTCCACAGCAGGCAGGGAGCAGGAAGGAGCTATCGTGATCTCTTTCTTCTGCCCTTTGATATCCCTCCAAAGATTCCCATCGACAAACTCTGGGCAGTCAGGCAGTAGGGCACCCTAGATGATGCATTTATAGGTCAATTCCCAGGGGACAGAGGCACAGAAAAAGGGAGAGTGTGGATCTTAGGGGTGGGGGCAAATGGAGACACCAGCAATTTTGGAGAAGTCTAACCTTGAAGAGACAGGAGTGGTGAAATAATCACCTAGAAAAATGGCAGAGTAAATGAACCAGAAAAATACAAAAAAGGTTATACTAGTGACTAAAAACATGTCTCCTCTCCTTTCAACAAATCTGTGTTAAGTGCTTACTGCTTGCAGGATGTACCTTGACTTGTTCTAAGCCCTGGAAATAGAGTGATGAACAAGACAAATCTCTTGTCATTCTACCAATGGGAAAAACAGGCAGAAAACAGTAAACAAATAGATAAATGATAACCCTAGGTAACGATACGTTCTATTTATACAATTATAGTATTTGGGGTAGGTTTGGCGCTACATTAACCAATGTGGTAGAGAGGACTTCTTTTTGAAGATTACATTTGAACTTATCTTTAATTATCTCAAGGAAGCAGCCATATGGAGATCTAGGAAGAATATTCCTGACATATTAAGTGCAAAGTCCTTGGGGCAGGAAAGCTTTGCTGTCTTGGTGAGAAAGAAATAAACGCAATGTGGCTGTATGGTACTGAAGTAGGAGAGGCACCATGCCGGATGAGATTGGAGAAGTAAGTTGACATGAAACACTTAGGTGCTTTTTTTAAAAGAAAAATTGTAAAACTGTGGAAGGTTTTAGCAGAGAAACAATATGATCCAAGTTCCTTTTTGGAAAGATTACTCTGGCAGATGTGTGAAAGATAGATCATCATATGGCCAAAGGGGAAGGAAAGAGACCAGAGACAGGCTGCTGCAGGGTCCAGATGAGAGCAGCTTGGATGAGAGGAGTAGCAGCTGAGATGCCCCTGGACAGCTGAGTTATTAGATTTGAAATATAATTTTAAGTAGAGGTGCTAGGACTCTCTAGCTTTGCTTCTTTCCCTTCCTTTATCTCTACCTTCTCTGTTCCTTTCACAAACACTAAATAGTAGGATGCTAGTACTGGGGGTGCTAAGATAAGGTAAATTTCCTGGCCATTAGAACAATCAAGGCAATGGCAGGAAGGAGACTGAATGGAGTGGGGGCACCAGAGCGGGCATGTAAGTGAGAATATGTGCCTGATGCTAAATGTACTATGATATCTACACTTTAAATGAGGGAATGATAATTCTACTGGGGCAGACATCCAGGAGGGAGGAATCTGGAAACTTCCTAGGAAAGGTAATACTTGAGCTGAATTTTGAAAGATGAGTAGGTGTTTGTTTGCTAGGCATACAAAGATGGGAAGAACACTCCTGGCAGAAGAAGCAGTGTACGCAAAGGCGAGGCAGCTTGAAATATCCTGGCATTTTTGAGGAACTGCAAGTCATGCAGTTTTGTATGGTTTGAGGTTGGGAAGAGTGGGCGTGTTAGTGGGTAGAAGGAAATGAGAAGCTAAGTGAGAAATGAGGCTGTAATGGTAGGCTGGGGCTGGGACACTGAATGTCTTCTATGCGCTGATAAAGAGTTTGGTTTCGTTCCCTAGGCAAATGAGGATCTTTAAGGGATTGTACAAATGAGGAAGTTCTTCATCAGGTTTAATTTTGTAAGAAATGTCACAATGTAGTGGCTTGGAGCATGTGTCAGAAAGAGGGCAAGACAGGAGATAACTGGGAGATTCTTGCAAGTTAATAACTTGATTTGTTTCAAAATCAGTTGTTATGAAAATAGTTAATACTTGATTAACTATTTAATTGACTAATAGTTCACCAAAGACTCCTTTTTATTGATTACTCTATCACATGTTCACATAATTCCAATTAAAATCAAGTAAACATATTTTTGTTTCCATGTGTGATATCATTATATGGAAAACATCCAATTTCTCTTATCATTTTTAGAAAATATGTGAAACAACATAGATTCCAGATTGCGATCTGTCAAACACATGGTCTCTAAGGTTCCTTTGGCATTTATAGGTCAGTTCTCAGAGGACAGAGGAGCAGAGAAGGGGAGAATGCAGATCTTAGGGTTGGGGGCAAATGGAGACACCAGCAATTTTGGAGAAGTCTAGCCTTGAAGAGAGAGAAGTGGTGAAATAATCACCTGGGAAAATGGCAAATGAACCAGAGAAAGACAAGAAAGTATATATCAGTGCCTCAAAACACGTCTCTTCTCCTTTCAACAAATTTGTGTCAATTGCTTACTGTTTGCAGCATGAGCTTTAGACTGAAACTCACACACAGCTCTTTTTCCCTTCACTCTTAGAGAGTGGTCCAGGTTAGACAGTGTCTATGCTGACAATATCAAATACGGCCTTAGAATGTTAAGTTTCTCAGTGAGCCAAATGTGCTTCGAAGTTGCAATAATCAAACTCCACTTGTGGCGGATAGGGTTTAGCTGTAAGTTATATAAAAGCATGTAGAAATATGTAGATTTTTTAATAGTGCTATCACTGAAAAAGAGAAAAAAATGACTTAAGGTCAGTGTGTTCTTTGGAAGGCCAACAGCATAATAATGCCGTTGTAATTGCTCTCATACATTTGTATGGACTTTTCTAGTTTGCAAGTTATCTTTACAAATGCTCAGTAAACCTCACAGGAAATGAAACATCCACAAAGTATACATTTTCCCTCATCTTCTGTGTCCTCATGACACTAGAGTCTCTACGCTTTTGTGAATATCAAGTGAAAGGACAAGATCAATACAAACACCAGCTCAGCCCTAGAACACAGCCACTTTCTGAGCATTGAAACCACAATGTTCATAATTCTCACATGCTGAATGAGGCATATGTAAAAAGTGGAAGATGGAAGCATATCTGAGCACTTGCTTTGTTCTGACTTCCACTGGGACAATTATGGGAAAGGCAGGAGAAAATGCTGATGGAATTCTGAGTTGTACAATCCTAAACCCACAAGCACAACTCTAGATAACTCAGGAGCAATTGCAGCTGGAAAATTGGCAATCGAGGTGAGGACTGGACCAGCTATGCTGGCAGAAAGGACTAATCTTGAGTCTAGAATGCAGCTTCGTGAGGCATAGGTAAGACACTCACAGCAGTGAGATGAATACTACATGTTCACAGGATGATAAGAACTGTTAGTTCAATACTATCATCTTCCATCTTTGTCCTCTACAAAGAGTTTGGTTTTTCTTTAAGACACAGGACAAATGCCATCGTTTTCCATGAAGTCCATTCTGAACTCTTTATTCTTTCTCATGTAGATACTGTCTAAATGTTAAATGAATAATGTAGTGTCATTTCAAAAAGATAAACAGACATTTATGCTCAGATATATTTTACTATATATGTATACACGTATAGGACATTTAAATCTGATGACTTAACGATTTGCAATGTTATAACTTTTTCTTTATCTCTGTCTGTTTCTATTTCTGTTTGCTTTATTTTTTTTTAATTGCCTTAGTACTGTCACCAGACAGTTATCATATTCAGATGCTTTAGTGACTTTAATTTCCATTTACATTCTATGGTCAATTTTAAGATGGGTGTCTGCTTTGCTGTGATTAGTATGGGATGAAAGCAGCTGTGAGTAGGGAAGCGCTGGCAATGAAGATTTTCACTTTTTTTTTTTTTTGCTGTTGGTAGAAATTGTCTAAATAACAGGTGTCTATCATCATAAGTGTGGGAACATGTTATTTTTATCACTATGAGGGCCAGATCCAGCCTCTAGGTACTCATCTGAACTCAGAGAAGTCAGCTGTACTCAGAATACCCTGAAAGTCGACTTGTTCTATAAGATTCTGCATTTTGCCCTTCAATTGCTCCCATATGGAAAAATTCCATGCCTTAAGCATTTTCACCAACCTTTGCCACAAATCTCATGAATATAAACATACCATTGACTTTGACATAATACAAAATTTCCCTTCCAAATGAAAACAGACAATTGGCATTTAACACCTACAATTATAAGTAGCAGATGAGGTAGATTCAGTCATTCTGAAAAACACAAGCACTCTGTCACTATTCTCTCACCCAGCTCTGAAAATGCACAATGCTTGCTTGAAACATTTTTATATTCCAAAGATACGTTTGAAGCATTTTTATGCTAATGGCAACAGACCATTAGCAGCATGCAAGATACTAAACCCCTTTCTTATTAATTATTTTAATATAAAGTGACTAATTATGTGAAATGGGAAGTCCTAGTGCATGAATGCACAGAAAAGCTGAGCTGTGCCCCATGCACGACTCAGCTTTGTACACTCAGAGTTCAGATGGCATAGCAAATTACTCTCCCTCCAATCATTTAGGTCATCAGAACTCACTCGCTGTGAGTACATAGCCTTTTAATTTAGCAGTGCAGCTTCTCTACCTAAAACAGCATGAGCCGAGCAAAGTATGACTATAAGAAAAACACAATGTGCTGATTGCTATAGTCCCTTCAGCATGTTTGCTGAGACATAATATAAAAGAGGAAGGGAAAATGACTACCAGATGCCATTGGGCAAGTATAAAGATGGATTTCAAAAGTGAAGTAGTGATGATTCCCAATTTATTGAAGATGGAATGGATAGATGTATATTTTATAATTTCTGTTCGCTAATTCCAGGAGAAATTATGTATTTCATTTTGATTTTAAATTACTTGCTGCCAATGGCACATTTTGTTCATCTTTATATAACCACTTTTTATTCTTAGCAGTGCTGTGCTCATGGTAGGCATTCAATAAATGTTTTTCTTGATTTGAAAGCGTTATCCAAAAATTAATTCTCTGGTTAATTATATGTCTTCTATTTTTAGTAGTTACTGAGAGCAGGAACTGCATCTTTTTGTATTATCTGTAAGTTTGATCGAAGTGCTTTGTACATAGTAGGCACTTAAGAAATGTTTTTGAATTGAATATTGTTAAAATTAAAGGAGTTTTTTTTTGGATTTCAGTAGGGTTAGTTTAACAAGTGACTTTAATATGCATCTAGTGTTTATTTTTTTACATGATTTTTTTTTTCTTTCATAAGTTTTTACATTTTCCTGCTTGACTGGGATTTAGAGTTAAACTTGAGTCCTCTTTCTTTATCCCTTTTCCCCTACCATCAATAGAAAATAAGCTCTGTTGGTTCTGCTACTAAAATATAGCCTGAATTTTTTCCTTGTTCTTTTTCTAAACTACTACCACCCTGGATATTCTGCCTGGGAACTGCAATAGTTTCCCCACTGTCTGTTTCTACACTCTTGTCCCTGCAATCTAAGCTCCACACAAAAGCTAGATTCACCTTTTAACAACAAAAATAAGGCATTTTTACTCTTCTGTATAACACTCTTGAATAGATTTTGCTTTAACTCAACATCAAATCTGAGTCCTTTACCAAGGCTGGCAAAGCACTACCTCATTTGGCCCCTATCGGTTTCTCCCTGGTCATCTTTCTTCTTGCATTCTTGGTCACTATACTGTAGTCCTATCAGTTTTGTTTTTTTAAAGGGATGTGGGTCTTGCTGTGTTGCCCAGGCTGGCCTCAAACTCCTTGGTTCAAGGCATCTTCCTTTCTTGGCCTCCTGAGTAGCTGGAACTTTAGACATGTGCCCCTGTGCCTATGCCTGTGCCTCTTTCTATTCCTCAATTTTTCTAAGCTTGTTCCCTATCTTAGAGTCTTGGAATTTTCTCTTCCTTGTGTCTGAAATGCTCCTCCATCAGATATTTGCATGGCTAATCCTTGGCAAAAGTGAGGTCTCAGCTCACAGTTTACGTCCTGAAGGTGGCCTTTTGCTTCCCTTCTATCTGAAGTTTCATCGCATCACCTATTCACTCTCCAAGCACCATGTTTTATTTTCTTCATAGCACCTATCCTTATCTGATATTTATTCTATGTGTTCATTTTCTTTCCCATTCAACTAAAATTTAATTTCCATGAAAACAAAGATTTTGTTGGTCTTATTTACATTGGCACATATAAAACATTTAAAAAATTGTTGAATGAATTGATGAGTGAATGTGCACATTTAGAGAGCAGATTTTGACCTAACTAGTACAGAAATAGAATAACGGCACACTGTGAAGCCCTCCTTTAAATAGAAGCCCCTGTAAACATCATAGGTTTAAAAGGATTTACTCCTCAGTTATTTAATACTGATGTGTGGCAAATCATCCTACTGATCATGTCTTCCAAAATATAGTCCTGAAGACTTTTATGTAGTGGAAGATATAAGTAAGTGTTTTGAGAGATTTGACTGTATCAATATATACAGTGTTATTTACCAGTGCAGAAAAAGGGGATAAATGAAATTAAATGCTCTGTAATTGGTTTAGTGTTTTTGAATATTTTAGTGAGTGACTGAATTTCATACTGGGAGAATATATAAATATATACATATATGTAGTTTGCTTATGACACCTTATATATGATTATTAGATGGTTATAGTACTTACAGAGTACAATATGAATTTAAATCATATTTATTAACTTGCGGAATTGGTGAGAAAAGGATTGAAATTCAGCAGGAAAAAATGCAAGTAATATGCTTTGGGATTAAATGAATTGTGTGTGTGTGTGTGTGTGTTTTACTCATTTAGTTACCTAAAGTCATTCTAAAATATTTTATGCCAGATTTATGTGTTATGTTAACTAGCTGCATGCATAACGTGGTTTTGGTTTAAATATTCCTTATAGAAGAAAACTGAAAGCCTTCCTTACTACATCTCCCATCCCAATGTATCACTATATGGTATGCCATACTGCCAGAAACTGCACCATTGCAGGGTCATTACATTGAGTTTAAGACTTACTATTCCAACTTCTCCTTTGAACATACAACTACTTTCATTTTCAGCAGTATTTTGTCAGAACTCTGGGATCCAGATCTCAAATTTCCAGCATTGTAGAAAGAGAGGCGGATGGTATTTGAATGTGGGAGGGTGCCTGAGTGGTGGCCCCATGTGACAATACTGAGTGTTAACTCTCTGGAGGTGTGGGCATCAGTGAGGATACGCAGGGTATGGAAAAGATTGGTCTGCAGCTGCTGCTAAAGTCTAATTCACTTACCTTGTGATTGTGCCTTAGGCAGACCCTGTCAACACACTCCTTTTGTGTTAAGCCCAGATCCGTTGGGCCTGATTAATGCTGAGTACCTTATGGTTCTTACATTTTATGATCCTACTCATGTATCCCACTATCATGTTCCCTTTCTTAACTATAGTCCCACACTAGTGACTCATTGTCATCTTATCTACTATGATTCCTGATCCCTTTTCTCCACACTCATACATCTGGTCCTGTCCCATATTGTAATTGGGCAGTCCTTTTATCTGAGGCACCAGCTTCCCTTCTTTTATATTTTTTAAATGAAAAGACCTGAATATACGATTCTGTCAGTATAAGCTCTGCTTATAATAAGTTGAACTGCCAACCTGAATGAAACATACATCCATATAAGAACTTAAAGATCAGAGTTCGAAAGTGGGCAGTAATATATTTAGCCAGCCTTTGAGTATTTGGAATTGGCATCAGGGACAAAGGAGATTAGAGAAAAGACAACAGATGCAAGAATAAACACAGTGAGAAGTGGAGAAAGTGCATGTAATATATATGATAAGAAAAATCCTAGCAGGTGGCAGGTTGAGGAAAAGCAAGTGACCTTGCTCACCGTCATCCATCTCACATTAAAAAAAGAAAAAAAAAAGATTAAAGGGGAGAGAGATGAAATGTAAAACCTTGCTTTAAAAAAGAGTGAACTTGATATGCAAAAGTACACTCTTCCCTAGCCTCTTTACTTCCATTCTTCCAACCCTATATCATTTTTTTCTGCCAAATTAATCATCCTAAATCACAACTGTGATTGTCTCTCTCTTGCTTAAAGTGCGCATGCACACACACATGCACACGTGCACAAACACACCAGCATTTCACTGAATAAACTCCTTAGCCTGGCTTTCAATATTCTTTACTTTGTGTTTCCACTGGCTGGTACTGGTATTACAAGCAATACTTCTCTACTTATTATTCCCCGATTGTTCCCTAACTGTGAACTCCATAATGTGGAAACTTAATATTCATCATTGTATTGCCACTGCTAAGTCCAGTGTCTGGCCCACAGCAGAGTAAACAAGCCTTTACATCGCCCGAACTTTTGCCTATTCAATTTTCTGTGTTTGAAATGCCTTCCTCCACTTATCTGTAGATACCATAATGATATCGACATTACCAGACCCATTTCAGTTGGTTTCTCATGATTCCACCTGAGTGACTATATGTTTCTTCTAATCATTTCCATATTATTAAAATATTGTTAGTACGTACTTCCAAATTCTATCTTATGTTATAATTATCAATATTATTGTTTTACTGCCTAGCAGACTGTAAGTTTTTGAAAGTGCCTGTTTCATTCTTTTAACATCTAATACAGTTATCTGTACAAACCAATATGCTCAATATTTCTTATAATGAAGCCATGAATTGACCAATAAAGGAATCAGGAGATGAGGCTTACAGTATAAATAGGTTATTATGTCTGAACCCACTCTGGATTTTTGTAAAACATTGTAATTTGTTTATCTATCACCTAGCAATTCAGGCTTCTAAAGAGATAAATAAGTTTCTGAGAACTCTGCTATTTATTTGTAGAGAATCAGGAATTTAGGATGATTGTCATATCTTCTAAAATAGAAAGCTGTGTGATTCATTTCTTTGCTGTCTACCTAGGATAAAATATCCTTTCTATTAAAGATAAAACAATGTAAAACTATCACTCTTATATTGGGACAAAAAAAAATTATCTAAAGGAAGGCACTGGAGAGATGCTGCTCAGTTTAATCCATATGAAAATATTTTTCATACTGTTTTATACATCTGCAGAATACTGTGTAATGTGGTAAACAGATCTAGAATGTCTAACATTTAATTACTGCACAGAAACACCAACAGGGATACTGGCATGAAAGAATATGCTAATATGATGCAGAGATATAGCATGACTCTGGAACATTGTTAAAATTGTTCTTTGAAGAGACACAGAACCAATTTCTGCTGCCACTATCTTGTCAAGACAAGACCGTAGTCCTCTTCCTTAGGGTGTGTTTTTGTTTTCCTCCACACTAGTGTTTATATAAACCATCATTTCCCAACAATTCTTAGTCTGAAACATCTGTGACCTTGCCAGGATGGCTCGAGAGATGAGATTTGGAGGAAGAAAAATTGAGAAAGAAAGGAGTTGGCAATTAGTGGCTGCAAAGGTTTGTAGGAACACACACATACATATTCACATACATCTGACATCTTTCCTCCTGACTGTGCTGGTTATCACCACTTCCATTGTCTGCATTCTACCCTCCACCTTCCTGATTAAACATAAAAAGACAAAGAGCAGTAAGGAAGTCCAGGATGTCAATAAAACAAGACTTCCTTGTACACTTGGGGGACGGTGCTCTGTGACGATACTAGTCACTCGAATAATTTTTTAAAAATCACTAAAGAATCTCCTAACTTAAAACAAAAACATCTCGGTAGTTACCATAATTAATTATGAAACTTTAAAAACATTAATTACATAGGAACTACAAGTAATAATTTTGGAAAATGAGTAACACGGAAAAGCTTCATCTCAATGGAAAACAAAATTCCCACAAAGAACAGGTGGGGAAAGAAAAAGAAAAAACAAAAATTCTCAGAGACAGGTATGCCAGAAAGTTTTCTTCCTGAAATGCTTCCTTTGGGTAATACTCATTAATATTGTTAATTAGCACAGCTATTTTCTATATGGACATCTTCCTTTCTTTACTAGCAATAAAAGCTTTCAAAAGGATGAATCTTAAAAATACTTTTTGAGTTCTTCAGAAAACAAAATGATAAGTGAGATTAACGTGTTATTACGTTTTGTCTGGACACATTTCAAAAATGTTTTTTGGATCTAAATATTTTCTCAAAGCTTGTTAGGTAATAATTGAAGAGGTGGTATCTACTTGTTTTTCTTTTTATGCTTTTCGAAATGTACTAGTTAGATTTATTCTAAAGTAATTTCATTGTGTGAAGTTGCTGGATAATCTCTAGTTAGGAAAAGTTAATAATACAGTCCTCTTCTACTTTCTTGTCCAGTATTAGATGTACTGACATTAAACTATTGATAATAAAAACATTTTAATTATACTTACAAGGCCAGACGTGGTGGCTCACACCTATAATCACAGCACTTTGGGAGGCCGAGGTGGGCAGATCACCTGAGGTCAGGAGTTTGAGACCAACCTGGCTAACATGGTGAAACCCCATCTCTACTAAAAATACAAAAATTAGCTGGGTGTGGTGGTGGGCCCCTGCAATCCCAGTTACTCAGGAGGCTGAGGCAGGAGAATCGCTTGAACCCGGGAGGTGGAGGTCGTAGTGAGCCAAGATCCTGCCACTTGCACTCCAGTCTGGGCAACAGAGGGAGTTTAGATCTCAAAAAAGAAAATGTGTATACACACAAAATTATATATATATAAAACAAATATATATAATTAATATATATATATAAAAAATTAGTGGGCCTTTCTTTATTTCTTTTTTTCCTCCCTCCCTTCCTTCCTTTCTTTCTTCCTTCTCCTTTTTCTTTCCTTCCTTCCTTCCAGCACAGAAACACCAACAGGGATATTGTCATGGAAGAATATGCTGATATGATGCAGAGATATAACAGGACTCTGGAGCACTGTTAAAATCGTTCTTTGAAGAGACAGAGAACCAATTTCTGCTGCCACTATCTTGTCAAGACAAGACTGTAGTCCTCTTCCTTAGGGTGTGTTTTTGTTTTCCTCCACACTAGTGTTTATATAAACCATCATTTCCCAACAATTCCCAGTCTGTGAAGCATCTGTGACCTTGCCAGGATGGGTAGAGAGATGAGACTTGGAGGAAGAAAAATTGAGAAAGAAAAATTGAGCCAGTTTCCATGGGCTCTGGGAGGCCCGCTTGCAGTTGAAAAGGCAGTTTAATCCTCACAATTCATACAAGACAGAAAAGGAGAAAATAGTGTCTAAGGTTACTAAGCTGGGTCTCACTGAAGTGCAGACTTGTATAGCTAGAGCACAAAGTCTGGAAATGGAAGGACAAGTCTAATTATTACCTCCAGTTTATAACGACTCAGTCAAGTATGTGATTCAGCTTATTGTGTGTGTGGAATATGAACTTTCTGAGAGAGAAAGGAATTTTTCTTTTCAAAATCTCATTTCAAAAACTCCTCCCTTCCTCCCTTGCTCCTTTCCTCCCTTCCTTCCTTCCCTCCTTCCCTCTTTCTTTCTCTTTCTTTCTTTCTTTCTTTCTTTCTTTCTTTCTTTCTTTCTTTCTTTCTTTCTTTCTTTCTTTCTTTCCTTCCTTCCTTCCTTCCTTCCTTCCTCTCTCCCTTCCTTCCTTCTTTCTTTCTTTCTCTTTCTTTCTTTCTTTCTTTCTTTCTCTTTCTTTCTTTCTTTCTTTCTTTCTTTCTTTCTTTCTTTCTTTCTTTCTTTCTTTCTTTCTTTCTTTCTTTCTTTCTCTTTCTCTTTCTTTTCTTTTCTTTCTTTTCTTTCCCTTCCTTCCTTCCTTCCCTCCCTCCCTCCTTCCCTCCTTCCCTTCCCTTTCCTTTCCTCCCTCCCTCCCTCCCTCCCTCCCTCTTTCTTTCTTTCTTTCTTTCTTTTTCTTTCTTTCTTTCTTTCTTTCTTTCTTTCTTTCTTTCTTTCTTTCTTTCTTTCTTTCTTTCTTTCTTTCTTTCTCTTTCTTTTCTTTTCTTTCTTTTCTTTCCCTTCCTTCCTTCCTTCCCTCCCTCCCTCCTTCCCTCCTTCCCTTCCCTTTCCTTTCCTCCCTCCCTCCCTCCCTTTCTTTCTTTCTTTCTTTCTTTCTTTCTTTCTTTCTTTCTTTCTTTCTTTCTTTCTTTCTTTCTTCTTTCTTTTTCTTTTCTTCTTTCTTTCTCTTTTCTTCTTTCTTTCCTTTCTTTCTCTGTTTTTCTTTCTTTCTCTCCTTTCTTTTCTCTCTCTCTCTCTCTTTTTCTTCTTTTTTTCTTCATTCTGTCATCCAGGCTGGAGTGCAGTGATGCAATCATGGCTCACTGCAGCCTTGATCTTCCGGGCTCACGAGATCCTTCTACCTCAGCATCCCCTCCCAAGTAGCTGGGACCACGAGTGTGTGCACCATGCTTGTTTTAATTTTATTTTTTTAATATTTCGTAGAGATGGGAGTCTTCCTGTGTTGCCCAGGCTGGTCTGTAACTCCTGGGCTCAAGTGATCTTTCCACCTCAGCTTACCAAAGTGTTTCATTTATAGGCATGAGCCTTCGCACCTGGCTGGTGAGCCTTTCAAAATGCAAATATCTGAGTGCCCCTCTTTGACCACACAGGACTATGTTAATACATGCTCTCCACCATCTCAAAGTTTGAAGCCATAAGATGCAAACAACTTAGGTTTTCTCATTTGCCATGCCAGTTCTCACTCTCTCTCTTAAAAAGTCTCTTTTCAACAGTTTTAGAAATATTGAGTGACCTGCTCAAAGTTACACTGTTGATTTGTTTTTGTAGCCAGGTCTGCAATGTGTGTCTATTGACTTCTTATCCAAAGCTCTTTTGGTGACATCATTTTGCCCTCTAGTTTGTAAAAGAGGATACATACTGTTTTGTGGTAAGAAACCCTAAATATGAAATATCTCTCCAGAGAAATTTCGGGTTCTTAACACTAAAATTTGCCAGTAACATCTTAAGCTCTTTCTCCGCTGTTGCCAATATCTGTTTTCTTGGCAAGATCTGTGTTTTCATTTAAAAATGTCTGGAAATTTGGTTCTATTTGAACTAAGTAAAATGGTATTAAAGTTGTGCATTTCCAGCTTGTAAGAAAGAAAGACCGGCTCATGGTACTTCAGATGATGGGGCAAGTCAGACAAAGAGTAAATGGAAAGACAGAGCAGACACAGAGCAGGCCTTTTGGAAAACCTTTGGTGGGGGGACACTCATGGAAACCAGATCCACAGTGGTCCACTATTGATCATGGGATTCAAGGACAGTGAAGAGTATCTGTCATTGCTATTCACTTGTGGCTTTGGGTCTTTTCAGCATCATGATTAGGAAATACCAGTCCCTCCATGGCACGTATGATCAGAGGTTGGGAGGTAAAAGTGGAATCACTAAATGACAAAACTGGTTTCCATGCTGTTCGAGATACCTTCAAGGTGGGGGAGCACCAGACTTTCCCCCGCTATCGTTAGGAAGGCTGGGTTCTGGGACTTCTGTTAGAGCTTTTCTGGATGAGTGGACCAGTGGCCTGGTGGACCACCTCCATCCTTTGCTTAGATTGGTTGGCTTAAACACTCAGCTGTAGCCAGTTTCCATGGGCTCTGGGAGGCCTGCTTGCAGTTGAACAGGCAGTTTAATCCTCACAACTCATACAAGACAGAAAAGGAGAAAACGGCGTCTAAGGTTACTAAGCTGGGTCTCGTTGAAGTGCAGACTTGTATAGATAGGGCACAAAGTCTGGAAATGGAAGGACAAGTCTAAGTGTTATCTCCAGTTTATAACGACTCCGTCAAGTATGTGACTCAGCTTATCGTGTGTTTGGAATATGAACTTTCCAAGAGAGAAAGGAATTTTTCTTTTCAAAAACTCATCCTGATGACCTTTTCATGTTCCTAAATCATCTTGATCAAGATTCTAACAGACAAGAAATAAAGGCAATTGTTAGGCTAATAATTCTCTTATGTATAACAAACATTAATTCCATAGAAGTTTATTCCAATCTTGTAGAGAATATGTTTTGAGGTGTTTAAAATAACTGTTCCTTCAGGAGTGCCCATTTCTACCTCCAGCTACAATTTAATTGTTTTTAGCTCACACATGGAGATATCCACAGTCAGGCATTGCTTTTAGTTGCTGATCATCATGACACCAGGTCCTGAAAAAAACGTCTATTTTAGTGATGTTCATGATAGATGGAAGTTACATCAGCCTAATAGTGGTTGATATCAGCTGTTATGCCTGCTGAAATAATGGATTGACTGTGCCACAATTCACATATTTCATATGTAAAGACAAGACTTTAAATAATGTGATGAGAAGAGGAGCCAAAATTCCAGGCTAAAGTGAAATTGAAGCAATCACGATGAAAAATTTCAACTTACAAATTAAAAGTTTTTCCATCCTAACATTCAGTTGGAATTTTAAACATATACTCTCTTCGATATAAAATTATGTCTTTGTTACTATTTCTAATGCTAGTATCATAATATTACAATGCTGGAATGCTGGAATTTTGGTAACAATGATTTTAACAATGCTTTGCTGTCCTTAATATCAGATAGAATATTTACAGTAAACGTTGTTAAAGTGGACGTTTGAATTTTGGGACAATAAAAGTTTTTTGCCTTGCGATCTAGAATTGTAAAATCAATTCTAATGAGACCAATAGTTGAAAGAAATTATAGATGGAAGTCTTGTCTTCCCATTATTAGTAACCTCCTTTAGACGAAGGCAAGGTGGCCAGGCGCAGTGGTTATGCCTGTAATCCCAGTACTTTAAGAGGCCGAGGCAGGTGGATCACTTGAGGTCAGGAGTTGGAGACGAGCCTGACCAACGTGGTGAAACTCTATCTCTACTAAAAATACAAAAATTAGCTGGGCCTGATGACGGGCACCCGTGGTCCCGGCTACTTGGGAAGCTGCGGCAGGAGAATTGCTTGATCCCCAGGGCGCAGAGGTTGCAGTGAGCTGATCATGCCACTACACTCCGGCCTGGGGCAACAGAGGGAGACTCCGCCTCAAATAAATAAACAAACAAACAAACAAAAAGAGGAAGGCAAGGCTGCTTTAAAGAAACATATCATAGAATAGACAAAATTTAATTTTTAGGGTTTCCAGTTTGATTAGCTAGGCTTCAAATTATTTAGTAGATTTGAAATAACGTTTAATAGTCTAATTGCTAACCAGGATGATTTATTTATTTTTTTTAGTTTACATTAAACCTCACTTATTGAATGAATGTCTGAGTAAAAATGAACTGAAGTTTTAATTGTCAAGGATAGTATAAGATTTTTAATCTACGTCATTGAACATTTGTTCCCCAATAGAAATCCTCAGTCATCTTGGAAGAGATGAAAATAGGAAAAATATAAAAATATTTTCTCTTACTTTTGGTTATGTATCACCATCTTTGAGATTTCATAAAATGTTCAACCTTGTAAAATTAGACATTTTAATGACACAATATTATCGTGAGGTCAGAGACATGGATTTCTAGAGGTATTTAACTTATTAATAACAATAGTTCTATACATATATAGAGAACTAAGGTTGCCACAAAAAATGGTTAAAGCTAAATGGTTTATAAGTGTGATTTTCCAAAAAAACAAATGGACCTGTAAGGTTAGAGCCTGCTCTTTCATAACATTATCCTTTTGGCATTATTAGTACCCATATGGCTTTTACAATTGCCAAATATGTTAATCATTTCATTCTTCTTCCTTCAGATTTACTGATTCTCCTGTAAGATAAAGAAAAGAAATTCGAGTTAGGCAAGTGGCAGGTTTTGCTTAAGATGGTAGTTCCCTATCTTATTCCAGAGGATATTAAAGTACTTGACATGAAAAGAGAGGGTTTCTGAAGTCAAATAAGTTGAAGAAACACTAAATCTAATACAATGTATAAAGTTTATTGTTTCGGAATTTTTGGAGGCTTTACTATATTAGCATGAACTATGAATCAGAAGAGGATCCCTGCTCTCTCTCTTGCTCTTTCGATGCATGTTATTACCCTCCCTCTACTGCCACGAGGTACCTGCAGGCTCTGATGTTCTCAGTGCCACACGTTTAGTAATCAACATTTTATGCTCATCACAAATTACAACAAACTTATTGGCTTCAAGAAAAAAAAATTATTATCATAGTTCTGTAGTTCAGAAGTCTGACACAGGTCTCACTAGGCTAAAATCATGGTGTTGGCAAGATTACGTTCCTACTGGAGGCTATCAGGGAGAATCTGTTTCCATGCTCATTTCATTGTTGGCAGAATTCAGTTCTTTGAGTAGGACTAAGATCCCTGTTTTCTGGCTGGCTGTCAGCTGAGGGCCATTCGTGGTTTCTAGAGTCCTTTCATTCCTTGACTGGTAGTCCCCTTTCTCCGGAAAGCTCTGTCTTCCAATATCTTCTTCTTCTCTCTCACCTCTCTGAGTCAAAAAAAAAAAAAAAAAAAAAAAAAAATCAATTTTAAAGGACTCACGTGATTAGATTGGGCCCATCTGCTTAATCCTGGATAATGTATAACAGGTAAAATAACATATTCACAGGCTCTAGGGGCCATAATTCTGACTAACACAGCTAGTGAAACAATATATAGATATTTTCTAGATGAATCTTACTCTGTCACCCAGGCTGTAGAGCAGTGGAGCAATCTCAGCTCACTGCAACCTCCACCTCCCAGTTTCAAGTGATCCTCCCACCTCAGTCTCCTGAGTGGCTGGGACTATAGGCGTGCACCACCAGGCCTGGCTAAATTTTGTATTTTTATAGTAGAGATGGGATTTCATCATGTGGGCCAGGCTGGTCTCGAACTCCTGGCCTCAGGTGATCTGTCCACCTCGGCCTCACGAAGTGTTGGGATTATAGGCAGGAGCCACCACATTCGGTCAGCAGTGCAACATTGAATGAGATACAGACTCTGCCCTTCAGTAACTTTCAGTTAATCTGGGTTCCATGCTACTTAAACTCACAAGCAAACATTTAAAAAAATTGATTAGGGGCCGGATGCGGTGGCTCACGTCTGTTATCCCAGCACATTGGGAGGCCGAGGCGGGCAGATCACCAGGTCAGGAGATCGAGACCATCCTGGCTAACATGGTGAAACCCCGTCTCTACTAAAAATACAAAAAATTAGCCGGGCGTGGTGGCGAGTACCTGTAGTCCCAGCTAATCAGGAGGCTGATGCAGGAAAATGGCGTGAACCCGGGAGGCGAGCTTGCAGTGAGCCGAGATCGCGCCACTGCACTCCAGCCTGGGCGACAGAGTGAGACTCTGTCTCAAAAAAAAAAAAAAAAAAAAATTGATTAGTATATTTAAGAAATTTATGATAAGATTAAAAAACTGCAATACTCACACACCTCCTTACTGTCAGAATACTTGAGAAATTGCTCATGTAGCAATGGTAGATATCCATAATAGGCATGAGTGGGTATTCTTGAGGGAAATTTTATCTTGTCCGTGATGAATCCTGTGTCCTCAATCCATTCCCCAGTGCTTATTTGGAAATGGACACACACACACACACACACACACACACACACAGAGAGAGAGAGAGAGAGAGAGAGAGATTCTTATAGTCTAATAAGTGAACTTGAACCAAATATATTTGAGAGTGAGAAGTAGTTCTTATATATGAGACACTCCATTTATAATCTTTTGAATTACATCTCTCTCCTCCATCCAGACCAGATATAGAAATGAGATTGGGTGAAAGCAGGTGCTGATAAAATTGTATTGAAAATGTTGGCCGGGCGCGGTGGCTCACGCCTGTAATCCCAGCACTTTGGGAGGCCGAGGCGGGCGGATCACAAGGTCAGGAGATCGAGACCACGGTGAAACCCCGTCTCTACTAAAAATACAAAAAAAAAAAACTAGCCGGGCGCCGTTGTGGGCGCCTGTAGTCCCAGCTACTCGGGAGGCTGAGGCAGGAGAATGGCGTGAACCCGGGAGGCGGAGCTTGCAGTGAGCCGAGATCGCGCCACTGCACTCCAGCCTGGGCGACAGAGCGAGACTCCGTCTCAAAAAAAAAAAAAAAAAAAAAAAAAAAAAAAGAAAATATTGGCCAGGCACGGTGACGCAAGCCTGTAATCACAGCACTTTGGGAGGCTGAGGTGGGCAGATCACCCGAGGTCAGGAGTTTGAGACCAGCCTGACCGACATGTTAAAACCCTGTCTCTACTGAAAATACAAAATTAGCTGGGCATGGTGGTGCATGCCTGTAATCCCAGCTACTCAGGAGGCTGAGGCAGGATAATCACTTGAATCTGGGAGGCGGAGGCTGTAGTGAGCTGAGATTGTACCAGTGCACTCCAGCCTAGGCAAAAAGAGCAAAGCTTCATCTCAAAAAAAAAAAAAAAAAAAAAAGGTACTCTACTGCTTTTAATAGTGAGACACTTCTCACTGCCCTTCTCCCTGAGATGTATCTTTTTGGTTTCTAGCCATTGTTTTTCTCTTGTGTTTCTTTTAATGTGGGTGACTCTTTCAGTCATGGAGGTTCAAAGAAGTGGTCTGCCTTTTAATGAAATTAAACTGAAGGCTGCATTTCTCCACTTACCTCTTTGGTTTAATCATAATAGCTTGCCACTTTTTTCGGCATTACATTTTAAATAAAGCAGGGTGAAATTATTTTTTAAGCATGCATTTTATTGATTAGTTCAATAAGTTCATTCTCTAGTCAGATCTAGTTTCCATTTTCCTGGGCAACAATGCATAAATAGGCCAACTTTTCTTTTTTTGGGCTGGCTCTTCTAAACATCATGCAGACCACCCTCTGGAGTTAAAACATTCTTCTATCCACTTTAGACATGAAAACGAGTTTAGTGATCCACTGTATCCTCTTGACACTACATCCTGGTCATTTGTATTAGACTTTGGGTTTCCCGCAGTGTGTGACACACTCTTTTACAGGTTATTTTTCAGGATGTGTTACTTCTACATCCCATTAATCCCAGGAAGTGCTTATATTACCAAGTGGATTATGAACATGGAGTGATTAATTCAACTGCGTCCTGTCTATGAATAAAGGAGTCTCTATTAGGCATCACTTTTTTTGTGTCTCTGGAATAACATTCTATTTCCAGCTTCTGCCCTTTCTTTCTCTAAGAAAAAACAAAAATAACCCCCCAGACCCGAAACACTCTTTTGTGTGACTGGAGGTCCATATGTTGATGGATTTTCTGAATTCTGTAAGTTCAGTTATTGCCAAACAAATAATAGGAATTGTGTTTTTTGATAAAGAATTGACCAAGTGTATTGCAAATGCATTGTCTATATTTGAAAATATTTAAAATAAATGCTTTAAGAGATTATCCAAGCTATTTACGTTCAAGATATTCTCACCTAATAATGTTATTCATTTTGATTAGATCTATAATTCTCATCCTAGTATTAGAAATTATTTATATGGAACATGTATTTATCTGGTGAATCTTGTGTAGTGGAGAAAATTAGCAAAGTTCTAGTTATTGAATAAACAACTACTCCATGTTATTTATAATCACCGTCTCTTTGGGATTTGCACATTATTAATACATTAGGTGGCAAACTATTTTGCATTATGTAAAGGAAAAATAAAATCAGACACATGCCCTCAACCTTCTTGCTCAATTCTGCACTGCTTACAGCTTTACTCTAAATATACATTTTTAAAATAGCTCCCTCTCTGATAACAGATTGGCATCTGTAAGGGATATTTTTGAACAATTATCATTACTCAAGGGGAGGCTGCAAAGTCTTTAGCACGTGCACACTGCCAGAGACTCTCCTTGCTCACTAGATGCTAGAGCTCTAATCAGCATCGGGTAAGGAGATCAGGTGGGACGCTCTGGGTCTATGGAGATGACAGGAAGCATCTACAATGTTAAACGAATTTATAGAAAAGAAACCCAGAAATATCAAACCCTGCTGCCCATCCACAGGAAGACTGCTAATAAAGAAACAAGTTTTCTAATTTGATTTTCCATAAATCCCAATGCAGAAAATTTGAGTAAGTTGAGCTGGATAACCAGAACGTTCCTTTTTACCAAGCTATATTTTTCAGACCAAATTAAGTGGGATAATGCTTGCTTGATTACGTACCTCCTCAACACCCACCATTTCCATACAAATACAATTCTCAGATGTTTCCACATTTTACTGAGTAGGGGGAGAGGCAAATACAGGTTATGTGCTTTCTATGGGAGCAGGCTTCATTTGAGACTACATTTGGCTGCATGTTTTTTTAAAAGTATAAAAATAAACTTGGTTTAAATAGTGTAAAAATTTATTTCTCTCTCTCAAACTTAAAGACACAAGGTAGGTGACTCAGGTTGATTTGGTGGAGATACTAGGGCCCCAGTCTCCTTCTAACTTTCTACTCCACCACCCTCAGCACCACCTCCATTCCTAGGGTTGCCTCCTAGACAAAGATTGCTGTTGGAACTCCTGCCATTACCTTTTTATTATAGGGGTAGGATAGGGCAAAACAGAGTCCTTTTAAGCAGGTTTCTGAAAACTCTCACATGGCACTCATGCTTAGATTTTAATTGTCAGAACTTAGTTACGTAGATACACCTACCTACCAGCAAAGCAAGATCATTAATCCTTAAACTCTATGTGCTATTGCTACTGAAAACTTCAGGCTCTTCCATCTCTGAAATTCTGAATTTTTAAATTACCTGCTTTAAAATTATTTAAGAAGGCTTCAGAATTCTCTCATGTTTTAAAAGTTAAACTGATATTAAATTGAGTAACCAATTGTATAAATTTTATTTTTTAAATCTAAGACAAGTCCTAAATATACCACATTTCCACTATATAGACAAAAACATTAGGCTGGGCTCAGTGGCTCATGCCTGTAATCCCAGCACTTTGGGAGGCCAAGACAGGCAGATCACCTGAGGTCACGAGTTTGAATCAGCCTGGCCAACATAGTGAAACCCCCTCTCTACTAAAAATACAAAAATTAATCGGGGTGTGGTGACACATGCCTGTAATCCCAGCTACTTGGGAGGCTGAGGCAGGAGAATTGCTTGAACCTGTGAGTCAGAGTTGCAGTGAGCAGAGATTGTGCCATTGTATTCCAGCCTGGGCAACAGAGCAAGACTCCATCTCAAGAAAATAATAAAAAAAGAAACATTATACTATGACCACTTAATTGGTCTTTTACTAAGATGACTTAACTGTTTTATTTTTTTTGCTACTGCTGAATGTCATTTTATGTATTATTTTGAAGTTTTTTTTAAAACTAGCTGAGACTCCTCCTCCCATGTATGTAACATAAAGAATGTTGCATTTTATGATAGTTACCTGAAAGGTATTTGTTTAACAAATACATCATTTACTATGTGTAAACTATGGTTCTAAAATCTTTATAGATATTCACAGCTTGACTCCTCATAACCACCCCACATGATAAGTGCAAGTGTTATCCCTATTTTATAGATGAAGAAAATGAGGCAGAGAAATGATAAATTGCTCAAAGTTGTAAGATAATAAGAGGTAGTGCCATTATTAGAATTCGTACATTCTGACTGCAGAATATATGCTAGATACAACTATACTGTGGGGTCTGTCAAAATATATGCTTCACTTCCTAAGTATCAAATGTACTTCAAGAACATTCTGTTACTATTATAATTAAGCAGAGTAATAATCATTTGATGGTACAGCTATAGAAACTCCAGGAAGATTGAGAGAAATGTTTGGTTTTAGCTGATAATGTCAATCAGATTCCTAAATAGAATTCAGATTTCCTGACTTCAAACAAGTGCTAAAATAGCATGAACCCTCTCATCGATTTGCAAACAGCAATATTCATGGCATTCTTCTATAGAAAATACATTCTCTTCTTTTCAAGTAAACTATTGAGCAATGAAATGTGAGTCCAAATTATGTAACCTTATTTTAATTCCTTTTCATAGTTTTCATAATTTTTTAGTCACAGAATACTATTTGTCATGAAGTTAAAAACCGTAGATTTCATAGGAGAAAACATGCTTCTTATGCTGCTTACCAAAGTATACAATCTACATTTGAAAACAAATTACAGGAAATCTTGTACCTAAAGTCACCTAAAAATGAATTAGGTCTCTTTTACAGGGAGAATTTACATTTATTACCTGATCTATTTTATTACTTTAATCATTATTAAAGAGTGTATATATAAAACACATAAGGTAATAGCAATCTAATACTTGAAAAGCAGAACAAAAAATCAATTTCGAGCCTGCTGAATCCCATCAACTTCAACCACGTTTCAAACATTTCAGTTCTTCATAGAGATGATTATGAAATGAAAATGTTTACAAAGCATATGCAGCATGTGTTTTACAACCTTTGCATTTTGTTTTCAGGAGCTTCTGAATCATTGCTGCTGTTTATAATCTGCATCTGCTTTAAAAATCAAATAAAAAGCGATACAAATGTCATTCTTATGAACAGAATAAAAAAATACAAAGAGAATAAGAAATGTATTTGTATTAGGAAGGAAATGAAGCAATGGCAAGGTTGGGGAACCTTAAGTAGAAATCTTGATTGCCATCTCCAGTAAGGCCTTATGGAATGGTGTTACCTTGTTGAATTAATGAAGGTTCAGGATGTAAACTTAATGTTTACTTGATGTTCAATAGGTTTTGTAACTTAATGTTTAATAGGTCTTTGAGAAAACCTGGGGAGACAGGTAAGGCAGTTAGATTTAGAAGACACAGGAGTATATACAATATTGGCCAAGTTATTCTATATTTTGTTTCGCCTTAAGCCTAAGCAATATTCATTCTTGGGACTCAGATACATGTGGAAGTGTCAAACAAACAGACCGGCCAGGCAGGGCTTCCAGCAAACTATTGTATGAGAATTAGAGATGGCGTCTAGGAAGAAAAGAACACATCCTAGGGGATAAAGGAGCTCAGACTCACTTATCAGATAGAAGGAATGATTCTGAGAAGAACATGGTTTCTTTCACATAAGTTAATTCTGAGCCTACTTTTTATGAACTCATGTTTGAATCCTAAGTCAAGAGAGCTTTGAGTAAACTCTTCAAAATGTTAGGATCATGGCAATGTTGCTTAAATTCTTCTTTAAGAGAATGTGATGCAAAGAGGGAAGAGACATTTTCTCTCATGTAGCCAAAGACCATAAGAGAGCTTTGGCTTCGCAATGTCTCCCATGAATCACCAGTATTGACAGGTGGCAGCAGCAGTACATGTTAGAAGGACCAGTTGTTTCTCAAAAGGTGATAGTATACAGTGAGGAGGCAGCTGTGCTTGGGTGAGGTGATAGTACAGTATCCAGCGGAAGAGGTGGACTTGGTCACAGATGAGTCAGTGCTCTCTGAAAGTGTTGACACATCAGAGGCAGCATTATTATTGCCTAGAAGAGGCATGGTGGCAGCGTGCATTGAAAGTGGTTACATTGCCTAGCAGAAGAGTTTGTACCAGGAAGAAGTGGCTAAACCAGTAGAGATCAGTTTATTTATATCTAGATGCTAGAGGCAATAATCATAGTAGATGCTGTTTTGCCTGTCTCAGATCCTGTTGACTGGTACTATACTCATGCCTCAGTTGCTGTAAATGTTCTCTGATTCTAACTCATATATGACCCCTTAGCTGTAGAATTGTCCTCTCCTTGCTCTCAATATGCAACAGAAGACGAGCAGTAACCCATGATCAGGGTCCTGCTAGTGTGGATACTCATTTCTTTGCTTTCTGGAAGCAAATTCCACAATTGGGTCACTTCAATTTCTAGCTGTTGATTTCCAGACCCATGTATTCTAAATACTGGGGACATACCACTTTAAAACTGCCATTGATTAAAGGTATGTACTGAATCTTGAAGGGTAATACCTTATCCAGTGATTGTGAAGAAGTGGCCTGAGGCAAGAGTATATATAGACACAGGGCCAGTGTCAACTTGTGTAGCTTGTGGTCAGTAGCTTGGAAGGAGCAAAATTGATAGATTAAGGACAAGAATGTCTGAAGAAAAGGCATGTGGATGGACACATAGGAGTAAACACAAAGTTTGAGGATCTTTGATTCACAGAAAGCATCCACTGCAAATGAGGCATTAAACAAACAAATGCTCAAGATGTCTCAGCTAATAGATGCCAGCCAGGTTCTGTCTTTGGCTATCCCAGCTCTTGTGCACTATGGTTGTGGAGAACGAGACTATGCATGGGTCTGACAGCATGTGCTCCCTCTGATCAAGGCTGAATATTTAATCTGCCCACAACAAAACATAAAACTGAGGTCCCCACATGGCAACGTTTCCTGAGGAGACCAATCATTGACTTGGTGTCATGTAGTTTATATCAGACCTGTTAAACTATGGAAAGGGAAATAATTTTGACTGTGATTGACATAGAATCCAAGTATATGTTTACCTGTGGTGCCTCACCCCTCCACACTATTTAAGGGCTACAGTGTCTGATCCAACAATGCAGGATTTCATATAACACTTTCTTGGATGAAGAAACTCCTTTTTTATAAACATTCTGGAAAATAAGTTATATCAATATACTCTGGCCATCAAATCCACATAGGATGCCACCCAAAAGTTGCCGGCCTGATTGGATCAGTTTGGAGATGAACCCCTGAGGGAATGGAGTGCTGTCATCTAGGACATAATATTTATCTTAAACTAATGGCTAGTATATTAAACTGTGTATCTAATAGTTAGAATATATGGGTCCAGAAAGTAAGAGTGGTTCACCTTTTCTACTGGGGATCCATTTAGGAATTTGGGATTCCCCTTCCTGCGACTTTAGGCTGGATCCTCAGATTCTGATTTGTAGAATAGTTCACTTCTACTAGAGAACACAGTCAGATTCACACCAAAGAAATCTAAAAGAGGTTGACCTCTTTATATATCTTCAGACTGTAGATCATAAAAAAAACGAGAAAAGAAATTAGTTAACATACTGTCAGGGATAATTGATTTTGATCACCATGAGGAAGTACGGTTGCTACTCCATACTGGGGCATCTCTATAGTTGTAACTGAAAATGGGCAAGTGCTGTAACGATGATCTGAAAAATGCCAGTTAAATCGGAGCTCAGGGTTCTCAGGGATGGTAGTCTTACTTATCCTACAAGGTAAGCCAGAGATTTTGACAAGCAGAAATGCTAGACAATTAGCAGAAGAATCGAGAAAGGGTGGTTGAAGAGGGACGTGATGAATTATGGTTAAGGCTTTAGGATCAGCCACAGCAACAGTGGATGAAGTTCATCCTACTAGCCTTTCTCTTGTAAATTTTCCCAGCAACTGAGACCAGCCAGAATCCTGGAGAAGCTATGTCTGGACGGGATACGTTAACGTGACAAGTGGATCTGAGGGATGCAAGGAATCCACATTGTTGATGCATCACACAGATCCCTTTGCTAGTACATACACCCATCTTCCTGTGGCTATGAATGTTGGTTAATAAGAACCCTTAGCTCTCCCCTTCTTCCAAAGATTATTATCAGTCAAACAGAAGCCCCACTCCATCATCTCTTGCAAGCAGACCTTAGCCAGTGACTGTGGGACATGCGTGTTCAAAAAAGCAGCTCCTTGTCTTAAGGTGGGTATACCTCTGTGATGCAATTTAAACTTTGAAATTTCACAGTGAGATCAGAGTATAGGTAGTCTCCTGCTGAGACACATCCTTGTTTAGCATTTTTTCCTTGCTGTATCTGCCTGTCTCATCCCATTTTTTCATAAACGCACTCTTCCAAAATACCGCTCAGGCTCTGTTTCTGGGGAGCATAACCTACGACAGAGGTGAAATGCCTTCCCGCCTTTCAGCAGAGATGGAGGTAGCGACCCTACTCATGTCTGGAGGCTGACCAAACAAATAACAGGAAAATGGTGATGTCATGTGGTTGCTGAATGGAATTGTTTATGAGCACGTACAAGACAGCTGTTGGGGCCTTGCCAATGTAACTGAAAAAGATTCTGTTAAGAATTGGAGAAATTACATTTCAGAATAAGAGTCAATAGAATTTACTGCTAATACATCTTCATTTAAAATCCTGGATTAGAGTGGCCTGGTAAACATGGGTTACATTGCCATAGGGAGCAGGCATTTCCAGTTCTTGGATTCTTTCATCTTCTATTCAGAGTACTGCTTCTCTTGTCATATATGGGAAGTCATTGTGGTAATCTGAAAATGGCTTATTGTGCATGGACTGAGAGCTACTAGAATATGTGATTTTGAGGTATATTTCTTCTGGGCCATGGTGAACCCCAATGGGTGATATCTCCACTCATACGTGTTTTACCTGTATAGAATTTCTTTTTCTTTCTTTCTTTTCTTTTTTTTTAAGAGTCTCACTGGAGTGCAGTGGTGCAATTTTGGCTCACTGCAACCTCCACCCCACAGGTTCAAGTGATTCTTGTGCCTCAGCTTCCCAAGTAGCTGAGATTACATGTGCATGTCACCAAACTTGTCTAATTTTTGTACTTTTAGTAGAGGTGGGGTTTCACCATGTTGGCCAGACTGATGTCGAACTCCTGGCCTCAAATGATCCGCCCGCCTCAGCCTCCCAAAGTGCTGGGATTACGTGCGTGAGCCACTACACCGGGACCCGCATAGTACTTTTAAAACACTGTAAACCTGAGGCTGATTTGGCATCATTTTCCTCTTTTCCGCTACTGCCTTTGTCTTCATCAAATCGTTTTCTAAATGATATTGTTTCCAAATTTGAACTTGGAAATTACAATCCAACTTTCCTGAGGTATCACCTAAATCAACTTCACTTAGTGTTTCTGTGTTCCTATACACATTAGTCACGTACAGATAGACAATTTCTAGGTTTATTTCTGCCAATGCTACTAACATTGGCTTCATATGGATTGTACAAATTGGAATCTTGGGGTCAATTTAATTCTTTTAATTACAAATTCTCACTGTATATGTCAACTTTCTTTCTCTTCTTAAATGCTACTCATCACTTTCAAAAACTGCAAAAAGCCAAAGTAAAATGGTTTCAACATCATTGGTTAGCAAAATATCACTGCATTTTACCTTAAAAGAAGATGAATCACAGGGATTTTCAAGGCTGTTAGTCTATCTTCATGCTTTCAGGCCAGGACTAAACTTAACAGTTGAGAACAAATGATTTAATCCCTTTTTAGTTTATCTTTAGACTAAAGATGATTCCTTTATATTTTAGGATTAATATAGAAACTAAAGATACCATCATTCCCTCAAAAAAATCACTATCATTTCATAACTATATAGCTATCAGAAAATTCTTAACACTTAAAACAGCTAGATTAGACTGCTATTTATCAGAGGGTTGATGTCTATCAGGATTCATAGACAGCTGACTACAGGCATATCAGTCATTTTTGGAACTAAGAAGTTTCCTCTTATTCATGAATATTCTCGGATTTGCCTGTCAAAGTCACTATGTCTCCATCACTAGAGATTTGTTTATTTGGCTTAGGGCTTTGCTTCTCTGTGATTTGATTTAACAACCTAGATGTTGGGCAGCTAGGCTGAATTGGCTTGGCATCCTTATCTGAAACTATTTTTGCACAGGGGAAAAATGGTATTTTCCTTCTCACCCCATTCTTCTTACTTTCTAAGGTTTTAAAATCAGAACAAATAAGATAAGGTTAAGAGTCTTAAGGACAATTTTCCCTATCTACAACATAAGACTAGTCCAGTATTTCTCGAACTGTATTCTGCAGAGATGCTAAAAGATGATAATGGTGTTTTTTTGATTAGATGGTAATCTGGTTACGTTATACCACAGTAAAGAATTACAATGTAATTAGAAGATTTGAGAAATGTTACAGAAAATAAACTGGTTTCTTTTTCTAAACTTTAACTGTTCACATTTATATAAGCAACAAATAATTTTTGGTAGCACATTTAACCTCATGCAAGCCACCAATGTGGGGTCACTAGTTGGGAAATACTGGTGTAGTATAAAATCAGGGCATTTATATCCCAAATCAAGGTCACATCCTGCATCTGAAATGGATCTTCAGTCCCTGTGACTCATGGGCATATGTCTCATACAGCATTCTCTCCTAAGGACTTCTAATGTGAATGTAATCACTGTGATTTCCTTTACTATTTTTTACCCATAATTTAAATTTTGTAATGTAAATATATATTCAGCATTAATGATATAGAATTAAGGTTAGTTGTATAGATTAATGTATAAAATTAAGATTAATTAACCTGTATTAATTAAAAGTTACCAGTTCCAGAAATCCCACAGGAACCTGCTTATACAAGGGTATTTATCAATTGGTGAAACTGAAAGGTCATAGAGTCAAAGAGTTTCAGGATTAAGAACAGATCTTGAGATGTCAGACTTCAGAAGTAGGGACCTGACACAATTGGGATTCCCTTCAGCTTCTTCTCATCTGCAATTACCTCTGCTTGACTTCATTTTTCCTTATATCAGACAGCTTTTTTCAATGTGGAGTAAGAGATAATGGCTTCCAGTAGCAACCAATTCACATTCTTCAAACTCCATGACCCCAAATGACCCCTCTCCTCTTGCTTTAAGCAAACATCTCAGGGTAGGGATCTGTGTGTATTGCATTCGATCATATAAGAAGAGTGGACCAATCACCACAGCCAGGTGAATTGACAAATTGACTGTCAATTTGTCACATGCCTGGATCATATGTCGGTTTGTCATATGCCTGGATCATATACCTTCCTTTTAAACTTAGAAGGTAGGTTGTTGAATACTGTTGAATTGAAGGAGTAGTTCCCAAAAGGAAAAGTGGGGAGAGAAAAGGGAAGGACTTCTTAAATAGGTAAAAATTAAAATATTCACTGCATTTTACTCTTTGATAAATACATTATATCCTGAGGATACATAAGTTTGCAACAGTGTTCATACCTAAAACAAGGCAAATAGTTTCTGGGTAACTGGAAACACCTTTCATCTCTTCCATCAGAACACAACCTGAAATCTTGTTCAGTTACTGAATTTACAATCTCTGAGTTCTGTTCAGTTTTCTCAGTGAGGTCCGGATGCACCATTTTGTGATCTGGCCATTTATGGGCTAAATGATAAATAAAACCATTTAACAATAAAAGTGGAAAGACAATATAAGCCCAATAAGAACTCCCTTTGGAAACAAGAAAAATGGAAAGCAACGTACAACAATTAGAGCTCTAGAATGCAGATTTTATTGTGGTAGAGAATGGTTAGTAATTTCTGCCCCCATGGCTGAAGAGGGACTTCTATCAAGCAGCAGCCGTATTTCCCACAGTTGAAAATGGTTGGTTCCTGATATGTTTTGGCTGTGTTCCCACTCAAATCTCTCCTTGAATTGTAATAATCCTCACGTGCTCAAAGACAGGTGATTATTGTCTCCAGATGGAAATAATTGAATCATGCGGGAGTTTCCCCCACGCTGTTCTCATGTTATTGAGCAAGTCTCACGAGATCTGATGGTTTTATAAATGGGAGTTCTGCAAAAGCTCTCTCTTGCCTGCTTCCATGTAAGCCATGACTTTGCTCCTCATTCACCTTCTGCCATGATTGTGAGGCCTCCCCAGCCATGTGGAACTGTGAGTCAATTAAACCTCTTTCCTTTATAAATCACCCAGTCTTGGCTATGTCTTTATTAGCAGCATGAGAACAGACTAATACGGTGCCTCCCTTGACCAAAGTCCTCCATAATCACTTTTCAGAAGGAGATTGGGAGGATTTCTCATCTGTGGATGGTACTACACTAGAAATACTTTTCCTATTTATATAAGTTTAGGGAATCTTGGAATTGCTCTAGGGATTAAGTAGTCATAGGCCTGCATGGCAAATATCACTTAAGTAGCTGGTGGGACTACCAGGCAGTTAGATATTTTCTTCCATGTGCACATACTTCCTAAGTGATCTCATGTATTCTTAAAAATGTAAATAAGTTTGTGAACTCTAGTTAATATCTTTAGCCCCCATATTTCCCCTGAGCATCAGACTTGCATACCCAACTCCTCCTTGGAATCTTTATGTGGGCAGTTCAAATTTAACAAGGTCAAACCCTTGGGTTTTCTCACTTAATGGACTTAATGATTCACCCATTTTCTCAGGCCAATCATTTTCATTAATCATATTCACAAATCCAAGTTTACTGTGAATCTGACCACTTATCACCGTTTCCATGGCCATCACTCTGGTTCAAGCCAGTATAATCTCTTGTGTGGTCTAAAAGCTTCATATGCAAAAGCTTCATAACTAGCCTCCCCTCTCTACTCCTCATCCAGTAATATAAAGTCATCACGTACATATAGAGTAGATTTTAAAGTTATATGCCTGATAAAGCAAACTTTCTTGCTCAAATAATTCTGTCTTCTCATTATTATAAAATGGAATGTGAACTCCTGACTGTACATACTCTGCAAGGCTCTACATGTCCGGGCTATTGATTCTCTAATGGGTTTCACCTCATTCAGTCCATTCTAATCACATTGGCTTGCTGTTCATTGAACACTTCAAACTTGTAATGCCCTAGGGCTTTTGTACTGCAGTTCCCTCTGCCTTTATCTTTCTGTCCCCAGATGTAAGCAAAGCTTTCCTTGTTATTTTCAAGTTGCTCCTTGAGTGTCACCTCCTTTTATTTCTATTTCTCTATTTTTATTCATAGTGCTTATATTTATTTGATATATCTATTTGTATATTTTCTGTCACCTCTCTGAAACACTAGAATATAATCTCACAATAAGGCATTTTCCATTTTGTTCATTGCTGTTTTCTAGAATGATACCTGAAATATTTTTACCTGTATATCTATTTATATGTCTATCCAGCACTCCATCATCATCTATTATCTAGTTTTTTTTTTTTTTTGTCTATCAGTTATGGTTTGAATCTGTGTCCCCACCCATATCTCATGTTCAGTTTTAATCCCCAGTGTTAGTGATGGGGCCTGGTGGGAGGTGATTGAAAATGGGGGAGGTTTCTAATGGTTTAGCGCCATCCCACTAGTGGGGCTCTGGTGATAGAGTTCTTACAAGATCTGGTTGTTTAAAAGTGTGTAGCTCCTGACCCCCCCCCCACCCAACACACCCCACCTACTTCCTCCTGCTCCTGCCCTGTGAGATGTACCTGTGGCACCTTCACCTTCCACCATGATTGTTTCCTGAGACCTCCCTTGAAGCTGCCATGCGTCCTGTACAGCCTACAGAACCGTGAGCCAATCAAACCTCTTTTCTTTATAAATGACCCAGTCTCAGGTATTTCTTAATAGTCTGAGAATGGATTAATACACTATTGATGCTTCTACACATGTAATTATTCATATAATATATAATGCATTTTTTTTTATCATTGTTATAGCTAATAACCAATGTCTAACTCATGGTCATTTAACATTCACTTGCCTTTCTGATTTTTGTTTCTTAGCAACAAGCTAGCATGGACTCTGTATTTTAATCTTATTTCTGGCCCTAATAATAAGTGTAAGGCACTGTTTTAAGTGTTTTAGCAATGCATTCATTCATCCACCATTTTAAGCAACCCAATAATGTAGGTAAAATCATATATTTTTATTTTAGAAGAGAAAAGTGAGGCATAAAGAAGTTCACTTATGTTTCCAAGTTACACAGCTAACAAGAGGTAGAACAGGGTCCTACCAAGGCAGTTTGGTTCCTAAGTCTGTGCGTGTGACCACAGTGATCACACTTCTTCCAGAATGGGCCTTGGCTTCTTAGAGCAGTGAGCAGTACTAGGGTAAGAGAGGAGTCTAAGGGAATAATATCCCAGGATTCATCTTAGAGAGGCTTTGTCAGGCGGATTGTGTAACAGGCCGGGCCAGGGAGTTCAGACTTTTCTTCAGACTTTTCTCAATTTCCTGACACCACAAAGGGCCCAGGCTCTCTCTTCTATTTGAACTATTATTGCCCTTGTCTTCGCTCATGTGAAATTTAAAATGTTTCAGAGAATTGATCTATTATAATTATCCAAAATCCATGATTGACTTTCAGTAGGTTTGCACTACGGGAAACAGGCAGAAAAAGTCTTTGGTATTAAAGTTGAGTTGTATTCTGTTTCCTTTTCTGCTTTTAGTTTGGGTGTCCTCGGTTTTGGTTCTCAATTCTGTTTGTACATTTGAATCACCCGGGGAGCCTTTGAAAATACTTTGCCCTACCACATAACAATTAAATAAAAATCTCTGAGGACAGAACTATGACAACTCTATTTTTTGTAGTTCCCTTGCTAATTCTAATGAGCAGCTAGAGTGAGAACTATTGCCTTAGATCAGTGGCTCTCAAACTTTAGCAAGTGTCAGTATTACCATGAGGGCTTATTAGACACGGATTGCTTGACCCCACCCCTAATTTCTGATTCAATAGGTCTGGGATGGGGCTGGAAAATTTCATTGTCTAATAAGTTCCCAGGTGATGCTGGTCCTGCTGGTTCCAGGCCATACTTTGAGGACTACTGCCTCAAACCAAAGCATGGTACTATTTGCAGAACCCTGTGGAGGTTTTATGGGAAGCCAACTCAAGCTGATATTCTGATATTTTTCCCAAAGCCTCCTAAATTTCTATCCTGCACAGGCATATGAACTATGCACCAAGACTCAACAGGTAATACTTTAACCATTCACTGAGGAGGTAATATCACACATTCCCAACTTGGTAGATACTTGTTTTGTCTCCAGATATTTATTTTTTGTTTTGTTTTTATAGCAGAGTCTTGCTCTGTTGCCCAGGCTGGAATGCACTGGCACACTCTTGGCTCACTGCAACTTCCACCTCAAGGGTTCAAGTGATTCCTTGTGCCTTGGCCTCCTGAGTATCTGGGATTACAGGTACATGCCACCATGACTGGCTAATTTTTTTTGTGTTGTTTTGACTTTTAATAGAGATGGGGTTTCACCATGATGGCCAGGGTGGTCTTGAACTGCTGGCCTCAAGTGATCTGCCCGCTTCAGCCTCCCAAAGTGCTGGGATTACAGGCATGAGCCGCTGTGCCTGGCCCCCATGTATTTATTATTACCAATACTTCTCAATAACATCCTTGACCACACATTCTATTACTTTGTGGCAGAAACGGGTGGTCTGCCCTCTCCAATAGGAAAGCCGCTAGTCACGTGTGGCTATTTTAACTTAAATGTGTTAACATTGAGAAAAATTAAATAGTTTCTCTGTCACTTTAGCAACATTTCAAATGCTAAGTAACCTCTGCTATGCTTTGGATATGGTTTGTTTGGCCCACTACGCCTCATGTTGAAATTTGACCTCCAGTGGTAGAAGATGTTTGGGTCATAGGAGTGAGTCCCTCCTTCAGGAATGGCTTAGGGCCAACTTTATGGTAATGAGTGAGTTCTCACTCTGCTGGTTCCCATGAGAGTTCCTCCTAGAGCTGGTTGTTAAAAAGAGCCTGGTACCTGCTTGCTCTCTCTCACTTCCTCTCTCACAATGTGGTCTGCACATGTTAGCTCCTCTTTGGATTCCATCATGAGTGGAAACATCCTGAGTGTCTCACCAGAAGCAGATGCTGGCACCATCCTTTTTGTACAGCCTACAGAAAAGTGAGCCAAATAAACCTCTTTTTTTCCTAAATTAATCAGCCCCAGGTATTCCTTTATAACAACACTAAAGAGACAAAGACAGCCTCATATAGCTAGTGCTGGCCATATTAGACAGCACAATAGAACATTTTTATTTTCATAAGAAGTTCTCTTGGACAGTGCTGCCTAAATGTTTGTCAAACTTGTTTCTTTTACCTGGGTGTGCAGTTAAATATATTTTTGAATCCCCTTCTGTTGAGGTCTGACCTTGTTGCCAGTTCTCATCCATGGAATCTAAGGAAATAATATGTCTCTTCTGACTAAGCATAGAAGAAACTTGAATCCCTGAATGCATAGAACAGATCATCCTCAAGCTAAGATGAATTGTGAGTTGAAGGAGAAATAAATCTTGATTGTGTTAATTAACTTATATGTTGAGGTATTTAGTTACAACATTCAGCACAACTTAACTAGTATATTGTCCTATGAAAATGTTAGTTGCGATATATCATTCTGAAGTATCAATAATATTTCCTCAAAACACTGCAGACATTAATCAATTCTTAATTTTTTAGTTATTACAGTCACATGAATATAGTTTCATTTAAAAATTTCTTTGTGAGTAACTTTTTTTGATATCTGTAGAGATGGTCTTTGTTCATAGAAATATTTCTATTTATTTTAAGCTTATTCTTTTTGGTACTTGGTGAAAACCTTAGATATTCAATTAATGGTCATTTTCAGCTCAGGAATGTTTATATTATTTATTTGATCATTATTTTGGGTCTGTTTGCCTTGTATTTTCATGAATTCATTAAGCTCTTTTTTTTCTTATAGATTGAATTTCCTGGATCTGTTCCCTTTTTCTTTCACCATTTTATCAGTCAGCTTGGGCTGCCATAACGACATACAACAGGTTGGATGGCTTCAACAGATAATTTTTTTCTCCCATTTGTGGAGTCTAGACATGCAAGATAAAAGGTTTATAGGATTTAGTTTCTGGTGAGGGTTCTCTTACTAGCTTGCAGATGGCTACCTCCTTGCTAGGTTCTCATATGGCTTTTCTCAGTGCATGAGAAAAAGAGGGACAGAGGAGAGAGAGAGAAAGAGAATTTTTGGTATCTCTTTTTATAAGGACACCAAACCTACCAGATCAAAGTCACAATGTTATGACCTCATTTAATCTTAAGTACTTCCTTAGAGGCCCCTTCTCCAAATATAGCATAAACTGAGGTTTAGGGCTTCAATATATGAATTTTGGAAGGGTACAAACATTTGGTCAATAACAATCATTTACTTTTTATTGCTTATTGTTCTTGTCAGAATACTGGCTGAATTTCTTACAATAGTCTTCCATTTTTACTAAATAGATCTTCTTCAGTTATTAATTTGTTTTTCAAAGCTTCTATCATATTTTAAAACTTGACCTCATGTTTCTTGTTACAAGTTTTTCAAGCTCTCATTGTTTTTCTTTTCCCATGATTATTTGCTCTAATGCCAAAGATGTGTTTTGATCTTGTGGATATAAAAATTCAATTAAATTATTTTTGTTTTAGGAACTGAAACACTTAAAGGGATTTATTGGAAATATGAGCTAATTTAGAAAATTGAAGGGCAAGTTGAATAAACAAATAGTGAAAAATTCAAGAACTTTGTCATCAGAGACTGTCATCAAATATGTCAGCTTAAACTGTAGTCATTCCCTGCATGATTCTGCTCAAAATTTAGTTACTTGGAGATAGTCTCCATCATTAGGTAACATTTCTTCTGCTCTGTGCTGTGTCATTTTGGATGAGGTGTGTATGTCCAGTTGAACAGACAAAAGTAATCCTTATTAAGGTGGAACATTGACAATTTTCTCAATCATGCTCTGCTACAACATATTTTAAAACTTAGGATCAAAAATAAATATTTTTCTGACAACAGAATTTCTTATTGTAAATATATTACATAGAGAAAATATCTTATTTTTATTCTTTGGGATGGATTCTTTCTCCTTTCTTGTGGTATCATTCCATTGCTTCAGTGGTTTCCTGTGTAGTAAGCCACTAAGTCACTGTAATAGCTTATTGTTTTGATCATGAGTCAAAGCCCTCACCTATCTTAGTTAGAGGTTACTATTGTCAAGTCCTTCTTTATTTATTTTCTGAGTATATTGTTCTTTCATGAGTGAGGATGACCAGTTGGTCCTATATGGCTCCTACTCTGGGACAATCTGCATTACATAATTTAGAAACACCTTGATTATCTTAGTATATGGATAATATCTTCCTCATTTCTAAGGCTAATGTTTATTTTTCTATATTTTAAGGCTTCTAATATCTAGAAGGTTGGATTTAAATAGTGTGATTTCTAAAAATTTCCAAGTGTTTTTTTTTTTTTTTTTTGTTTGTTTTTTTTTTTTTTTTTGAGACGGAGTCTCGCTCTGTCGCCCAGGCTGGAGTGCAGTGGCGCAATCCCGGCTCACTGCAAGCTCCGCCTCCCAGGTTCACGCCATTCTCCTGCCTCAGCCTCCCGAGTAGCTGGGACTACAGGCGCCCACAACCGCGCCCGGCTAATTTTTTGTATTTTTAGTAGAGACGGGGTTTCACCGTGGTCTCGATCTCCTGACCTTGTGATCCGCCCGCCTCGGCCTCCCAAAGTGCTGGGATTACAGGCATGAGCCACCGCGCCCGGCCTCCAAGTGTTTTAAAAATGAAGTTTTCAAACATAACATGCAGTATTTTAAACAGTATTGTGAAAATGATCATACTGCCAAAAGCAATATTTATAAATTCAATGCAATTCCCATCAAAACACCATTATTTTTCACAGAACTAGAAAAAACAATCTTAAAATTTATACGAAACCAAAAATAGAGCCCGCATAGCCAAACCAAGACTAAGCACAAAGAACAAATCTGGAGGCATTACATTACCCAACTTCAAAATATACTACAAGGCTGTAGTTACCAAAACAGCATGGTACTGGCGTAAAAATAGTCATGTAGACCAACGGAACAGAATAGAGGATCCAGAAATAAAGTCAAATACTTACAGTCAACTGATCTTCAACAAAGCAAACAAAAGCATAAAGTGGGGAAAGGACACCCTATTCAACAAATGGTGTTGGGATAATTGATAAGTCACGTATAGAAGAATGAAACTGGATCCTTATCTCACCTTATATGAAAATCAACTCAAGATGGATCAAAGACTTAAATCTATGATCTAGAAACATAAAAATTCTAGAAGACAATGTTGGAAAAACTAGACATTGTCTTTGGCAAAGACTTCATGACCAAGAACCCAAACGCAAATGCAACAAAAACAAATAAATGTGACTTAAATAAACTAAAAGTCTTCTGCACAGCAAAAGAAATAATCGACAGAGTAAACAGACAGCCCACGGAGGTGGAGAAAATACTTGCAAACTATGTATCCAACAAAGGACTAATACCCAGAATCTACAAGGAACTCAAATCAGCAAGTAAAAACAAATAGGCCAGGTGTGGTGGCTCACATCTGTAATCTCAGCACTTTGGGAGGCTGAGGTAGGTGGATCATGAGGTCAGGAGTTCAAGACCGGCCTGGTCAACGTGGTGAAAGCTCGTCTCTACTAAAAATACAATTAGCCAGGCATGGTGGCAGGTGCCTGTAATCTCAGCTACTTGGGAGTATGAGGCAAGAAAGTTGCCTGAACCTGGGAGGTGGAGGTTGCAGTGAGCTGAGATCTTGCCACTGCACTTCACCCTGAATGACAGAATGAGCCTCTCTCTCAATAAATAAATAAATATAAAACAAATAATCCCATCAAAAAGTAAGCTAAGGACATAAATAGACAATTCTCAAAACAATATATACAAATGGCCAACAAACATGAAAAAATGCTCAACATCACTAATGATCAGAGAAATGCAAATCAAAACCACAATGTGATACCACCTTACTCCTGCAAGAATGGCCACAATAGAAAAAAAAAAAAAGATGTTGGCGTGGATGTGGTAAAAAGGAACACTTTTACATTGCTGGTGGGAATGTAAATTAGTACAACTATGGGAAACAGTATGGAGACTCAATGAACTACAAGTTGATCTACCATTTGATCCAGCAACCCCCCCCACGGGGTATCTACTCAGAGGAAAAGAAGTTATTTGTTTATAGCAGCACAATTTGCATTTGCAAAAATATGGAACCAGCCTAAATACCCATCAACCAATGAATGGATAAAGAAAATGTGGTATATGTATACCATGGAATACTAATCAGCCATAAATAGAAATGAAATATGGCCTTCACAGCAACCTGGATGGAGTTGGAGGCCATCATCTTAAGTGAAGTAACTCAGGAATGGAAAGCCAAATATTGTGTGTCCTGAGTTATATGTGAGAGTCAAGTTATGAGGATGCAAAGGCATTAGAACAATATAATGTACTCTGGGGACTCAGCGGGGAGGGATGGAGGGGGATGAGGAATACAAGACTACACATAGGGTACAGTGTACACGGCTCGCATGATGCGTGCACCAGAATCTCAGAAATCACCACTAAAGAACTTATCCATGTAATCAAATACCATCTGTTTCCCCCAAACTATTAAAGTAATAAAACATTTGGAAATGCAACCTTATATAATATTTTAGCAAAAATCACAGTATATATTTATCTCCAAAGGTAGCATTTGTAGCATTTATCAATAATTAATACATTATTATGCATCAGATCATCAGATGTATAACACTGGGGAAATATAAAATATGTGCTAACAAGGTCAACAGGATATTTGACCTTGATAATGTCATTAATAATGAAGCAAAGCTTCATTACTTAGTACTGCCAAAAATAATAGTTGAAAATGAGAGGCTTTGAGTGACAGGAGACATATATTATCTGAAGTATACGTAAAGAGAAGGACAACAGATTCTGCAATGAGATGCTGGAAATTGCCAAGCATAAACTACATTTACTTCAGTCTGCCTAAATAATTGCTTTGACTTTTATTGGAGTTTATTTTCCTAAGGTTTGTAGAACAGTCTGGTATTCTCTTTGAGAGCCCTTTATTGTGACTGGACATGGAGATAACTTTCTCCCCTGCCATGTGTTTTGTGTAAGAAAAACAGTAAAAAGGGGATAACAATTTAATTTACATTTATTTCCATATGCATATGGATGTATGTATCTATATTTGCATGCATATATTGCATATGACTATGCATATATTATATATGCATATAGATGCATAAGTAAATGAATACATGCATATTGATATGAATCTAATAACAAGGTTACTGTGAATGAGGTTAGTGAGGGGTGGCTGCACGTGTTGTGAGTGTGTGCCCAGTTCTAGGTGGTGCCCTTCGTGAGCAGCCATGAACCATCCATGTGGTCATAGGTGGCTGGCTTGATTGGGAGGAAAACATTTTACTATTTATCTTTATATACTTTTTAATTCTTTAGGTGAATATATTAACTAAAGTAATCAATGAAAAAGTAAATAGAATCATAGGAAATGTCTGGAGGAGAGAAGGTATGTGACTTTGAGAGCAGTAATTAAAATTGCCTGTTTACATCTGCCTGATATCACAACTAATATTTTTCATTAAGAGAAATACTTCTTATGTAAAAAATTCTTGTCATTATAAATTTGTTCTTTTTCTTAATTTCTTTCATAAAGCTATACATCAAAATAGCCATTTTATGATTATTTCAACTTGTACATTGAATTATTTCATAGGCAAATAGTAGAAATTGTTAAACTATTTCTAAATGATATGAAAGTTTTTTTTTTTCAATAAGCATGCAAGCTGCAGTCTCGTGTTCAAAATCAAATTTTATAATCTTTTTTTCAAATATTTGCCTGAATTTTTGAGTATCTTAGAGAAATGACGTTAAACATTAAAGCCAGATGCTTCTGATGAACAATCATTTTCCTCTAAAGGCGAGTTAAACTATCTTGAAATTTGAAATGATCAACTTACTTTCCATTTTATATAAATCTTGCCTCAATTGTCAGCCCAGCAGTCGTGTATTAAATGGATATTAAATCCAAAAATATTGGAACCACATTATTTAAGCATTACTTGAGGAAGTGCATTGTGTTCTAATTTCACCCAAATTGCAAAATAAATGTGTCAGTTAAGAAAAGCTAGGCTATGCTGTGATAATGCACAACCTGAAACTCTTAATGATCTAAAAGAGCTAAGGTTTATTTCTTGATTATACTTCCTCTGTTTCTGAACAACTAGGGGCTAAGATCCAAATCTTTACTCCAAGTTGGGTTTCTCCACAGTGGCACTATTTCCATTTTGGGCTGGATGATTTTTTATTGCCCCAGGATCAGAGAAAGGTTGAGGAGGCTATCCTGCACATGGTAGAATATTCACTGCAGACATGGCCACTACTCTCTAGATGCAGGTAGCATCCTCCTCATCTCAATCCAACCAAGACATGTCTCCAGAGATTGTAATCATCCCCTGAGGGGGCAAAATCGCCCAGATTGAGAATCAGTGCTCTTCAAAACATTGCCAATTGTCCAGTCAGAGGGAAAAGGCAAGTGGAGAACAGCATGTTGATGCTTCAGACTCTGTTAGAAAGTGATTCATACCACTTCTCATATTCAGTTGGCCAAAACGTGGTCATACTTAATTTCCAGGAGTTAGAGAAGTACAATCTCTCCATCCTGTTATGGGGAGAATAAAGCAATGTCAGGGGTCAGCACTAATTATTATCACAGTGGTATTGTATGTTTTGGTGGGGAAATGAATACCTTTTCTTTCTCAAAAAATAGTGTATTTTCAACAATAGATCATTGATATTAATTATTAATAGTTTCAGAATAAATATATATTAAAATAGCAACTATCTGTCACATCTTTGAGAATAGATTAAAAATAATTATTAAAAAACTAGCAGTGACACACTTGCAAGATCAAATTTTATCATCCCCAATACATTTTGTGTTGAGTGTTTACCATATAAGGAGCTGCCCTAAAGCCTAAGGTTTACAAAAAGAAAGAAGGGAAGAATATCCTTTTTTTGAGTTTTTTCCTAGGTGACTTTTGCTAATGGCATATTATTTAATTCCTTCAACATTCTTTTGAGAGAAGTATCATTGCATACCTTACATCATTGAACAATTTATGGGCCAGAGAGCATTAGTCTATGCCCACATTCATTCAGGTGGTAAGAAACAGACTCTGAATTTAGATTTTTGTACCCAACTCTGTCCTCTCTCCATTACATAACATCTTTGCTTTGCAGCCTCTGAAACCAAGGACTTAATAGTTTATATAAATATAACATGAATGCAAAAAAAAAAGCTCTAACAACAAAAGATTTAGAGGAATTATCTTCTTATACTTGAAGTTATACCAGAAATTAGCAGAAGTTATGGTTTCTTAAAGTTTGTTTGAATATTGAATACCATTGAGTAAAATCTTCATCTTAAAAGTTTAGACAGACTGTTTAATTATAATTTATTGTATACTTTCTGGTTACTTGAATTAAATGTAGACTGTGTTAAAACCCATAAAAGCATAAGGTATAATCACACTGTCTACTGTCTTTTTAAGACAGGAAAAAATGTTATGATAATAGGTCATAACATTATTAAAGAAACTGATAATTTATTTAAAAGTTATCTATATATCATATGATATTAAATTAATTGTCAACATTACTGGGTTAAGTGGTGACCGTATAGTTGGTTAAACATTATTTCTGGGCATATCTGTGAGGATATTTCTGGAAGAGATTATCATATGAATGAGTGGATTGAGTGCAGAAGATCCACACTTAACCAATGTAGGATGGTCATCCAATCTGTTGTGGGCTTGAATAGAACAAAAAGGCAGCAGTGGAAGGGTGAATTGAATTCTCTCTTCTGCTAGGACATCTATCTTCTCCTGCCCTCAGACACTGGAGCCCCTTGTTTGGGGGACTTTGGGCTCAAAGTGATTATACTACCAGGTTCCCTGGGTCTCCATCTTACAGGCAGCTCATCATGAGACGTCTGGGACTTTTAAACCTCCATAAATGCCTGAGCCAATTCCCATAATAAATCTCCTTTCATATATCTATTTATATCACATTGGCTCTGTTTCTCTGGAGAATCCTGACTAATACAATCATCTTATTTTAGCTAAAGGGCTCTTGTGAATTAGATGTAGCAGAATGAATGTTATACTTCTTGTTTAGAGATGGTAAAACTCATTTCCAAGAATGTAAGAGCCTGTACCTAGGTGCCTTACATAGGGGAATCAGGAACTGGAACTGAAATCCCCTGACTGGGTTTCATGCATTTTTCACAAACCAGTTATACTAGTCACCTGGGAAAAAACTTTCATGCTATCATACTAAATCCTACTTGTTATTATTTTTTTTACAAACATCAAAAAGTCTTGGATTCTTCTTGGCAAGTAAATAAACATTGTCAAATCAGGTAATTTCTTTGAGGACTTGATCAGTCACAGAGTATAACAGTCTGTCATTAGTAAGCTTTCTCTTAACATGTCCAGAAAAAGGAACCACCATGATACTTCTATTAATGAGGAGTCTCCAGAGAAACAGAAACAATAGGAGACATATCTACATATATTCCTGTATGTATTTTCTGTATTATTAGGGTATTTCTAGAAGCGATGATCATTTGAACTAGTAGACTGTGTAAAGATCTACCCTTACCAGTGTAGGTGTGCATCATCCAATCTATTGAGGACCTCAATAGAACAAAAAGGCATATATAAAGACATATCAAGGAAGTGATATATTTTAATGCATTGGCTTACACAATTATGGAGGCTGAGAAATTCTATAACCTGCTGTCTACAAGCTAGAGACTCAAGAAAGTTGATGGCTTAGTTTGAAGACCTAAGAGCATGGTAGGGATTCTCATCCATGTCTGAAGGCCTGAAAGTCTACAGTGCTGAGGGCAGAAGGGGATCAATGTCTCAGTTCAAGACTTCATTTGATGTTCCTCTTTTCTGAACAGATTGGATAATGCCTGTTCACATTGGGAAGGGCCATTTGATTTACTCATGTACCAATTCAAATGTTAATCTCTTCCCGAAATACCCTCACAGACCTATACGGAAATAATATTTAACCAGTTACCTGGGCATCGCATGACTCAGTTAATTTGGCACAAAAAATTAGCCATCACAATACTCTAACAGCAATATGGCTGGTATCTGGGAATCCTTTAGGTTCAGATATATTATGCAGAGTTTGGCATACTAATTACTTATTTGCAAGCATCATATTCAGAGACTGATTTGTCTATTCGAGTTGACCTGAGAGCTACTCTGGAAAACAATTTGGCAGTTCCTCAAAAAGTCAAATGCAGAGTTTCCATATGACATAGCCATTCTATTCCTAGGGACAGTTGCCCCTCGTATCTGTGGGTTCTGCGTCCATGGATTCAACCAATCTCAGATCCAAAAATATTGTTTTAAAAAAGAATGATTGTTTCTGGACTGAACAGGTATAGACATTTTCTTGTCATCATTCCCTAAATAATGCAGTATAACAACTATTTACATATCACTTACACTGTATTAGGTATTATAAGTAATCCAGAGATGATTTAAAGTACTTGAGAGGACATGCATAGGTTATATACAAATACTACATCATTTTGTATAAGGGGCTTGAGCAATCATGGATTTTGGTATCTGGTGGGGTCCTGGGTTTAACCAAATCCTCATGGATACCAAGAGATGAGTATATATATTCAAGAGAATTGAAAACAAAAGTGCACACAAAAATGTTAACATAAATATTCATAGCAACATTATTCAAAACTGTGAAAAAGTAGAAACAGCCTATATTTTTATCAATGAATTAATGGATACAAAATGTATATCTACACAGTAGAATATTATTATTTAGTCATAAAAAAGAATAAAGTACCAATACCTGCCACAACATAGATGAAATTGGAAAACATGTAAGAAAAGTCAGACACTTACTATATGATTCCATTTATATGAAATATTGACAGTTGGCAGATCCAGGGAGAAAAAAGTAGATTACTGTTTGCTGTTTTCCAGGGACTAGGGAAAAGGGAATGGGAAGTGACAGATAAGGGGGAGGAGTTTTGGGGGAGCATCATGACAATATTCTGTAATTAGATGGTGGTGATGGTTGTGAAACTTTGTGACTATAGTTAAAAAAAAAAGAAAAGAAAAGAAAAAACACTGGAAAGGGTAAATTTTATGGTATGTACATCAATAAAAATAATAAATGACTGACCTGAGAACAGTGGCTACAAATTTAGAGAAAATGAGATCATGAAAGTGTTAAATGATGTAATTTTTTTTTCTATCATATATACATTTTATTGTACATGGATTAAAAAACTTGAAAGAAGTTCTGAGTACCTTCTTTTACTTTCTATCAACACTGGAGGAAACATTTTTTGAACAGATTTGCAACAGTTAAGGACCTTTGATTGCTGATAAGTGAGACCAACTCATCTAATTTAAGTAAAAGAAGTTTATGGAAAATAGAGACGCTCACAAAATCGACAGAAAAATATGAACAATCAGACCTTGAGAAAGAGAGAAAGTTGGGGAAACTTCCAGCATCAGTAACATATGTCGGTCTTTTCTTTGGAACAGGTTCAACCTGTCCCCTTTCCTCACTCAAACCAATGGTCTACCATATTACTGAACCAACCTATTAGTACAGAAGCATAAAAATAAAGAAAAACATCATTCCCTTGCAAAACATGCCCTACTCTCAAGGATGTGATGATCTTTTTACTTGATACAGTGAGATGCTAGTGATCATAATAACAGCATAAATATATGTCTCAAAATATGTGATTCCTTATAGACCCAGCTTGGCTTTTCACCAACGTCTTCAGTTGGAGTTGTGCCTGATTTTATTACCAATATTTTAGCCAAATCCACACGGGAATGAAATAATTCTTATTTTGTTTTTTGGCTAGCAACCACTTAATCTCTTGTGGGATATATATATATATACACACACACATATATATATATGTATATTATAGTGTGTATATATAATACATATAACACATATACTTATAAGTTATATTAGTATAACTTATATTGTTGGTTTATGGGACCTGACAATTTATTATGTGTTTTATTTTCTGTTTTATGAAAGCTTATTGAGGGCAAGAAAAATTTCATATAATACCACAATATTGTTAAAAACTTGTTGAAATAATTATGAATAATTCTAGGGAAATATGTATTCTCTCGTCAAGGTAGAAAATATTATTTCTATCTATAGATGAGGAATCTGGGGCTTAGAAAGACTTGCCTATATTTACACATGTGTTAAATGCAAGTACTAAATTTCAGATATAGAAAGTTTGACTCTAGGGCCTTAACATTTTAAAAATTACAAATACTTCCTATTTAATATGATGCTGAACATACGCCAGATGCTTCATAAATACCTTTTGAGTTGAACAGAATGACTTCATATGATTATAAATCAGAATACTCATTAATTTGACAATTACCATCATTCTGAATAAACAAGTTTGCAAGCCCTATGGGGTCCCTTAATGATATGGTCCTTTTATTTCTCTATATCAGTCAATATGCTGCCAAAATGAAAGTTCTCTTTCCTGAAAAGAGCAGTAGCTGGTGGCAATGATCTTTTAGCAATATTTTAGAGGGAAACAATTTATCACTAACAAAACGAACACTTTTTCATTGGAAACTGCAAAAGCCAGATCACATTCCCTAGCCACAGCAGGTGGTTCCTAGACACTTAGAGTCAATACGCTTCAAGAATAGCAAACAGCAGTGCATCTCCCAAAATTCAGCTCCTACTGGCAGCGGAAAAGAAATTAGTTGCTACAAGTACCTAGGGATAAAACAAAACCCAGTACTTACCAGTTTTCTAGGCTCATAGTCTCTACCTGTGACAACAAAGAATAAACACCGCCAAAAGCAAGTGTTAAGAAAGAGCAGCAGTGAGACTGAAGGGAGAGAAATACATGAATTATTTGGGGGGAGAGAATGTGAGGAAATCACAGGTACTCTGAGTAATAGATTTTGAAAGAAGTATTTGAACCCATGTTCACAAGTTAAAAAAATATATATAATCAAGTAGAAGTCCCACTTATCACAGGGTACAAATTTAAAGTTTTGGATTAGCTGTTAAAATGACCTCAGATTATTTTCGATTATGTTTACAGATAAAACATCTGTTTCAAGATTGTGATGATTGTCATAATAAGGAGATTATTTTGTTTGTTTTCTTTCAACTTCATCACAAAACGTAAGTGCTCACCATCATAGGAGCATTGTACATTGAAGCCTTCATTATATTTCTTAGACCCTACTTTTGAAGAATGTGCACAGACTTCACGTTGAACATTGCCTCCCCTGTCTCCCTATCTTAATCACTTTAAATCGATTTCTTGCTGTTACTCCATTTGTAGATTTTCAGGCATCAAACTTAGCTTGCTCTTAAGTTAACTTCAGTCATATGCATTGAAGTTAAACCTATAGTTTTCATTAAGGAGACAGAAACCATACCAGTAATTTGAAGATAATTATTGATAGTATAATAAGACTAACTACTAAGACAGAGTAAAGGGAATCTGAGAGAATACTGGAATACCATATGCAGGATTAAGGGAATGTACTCAAGGAAGGAATAGATTTCAAAGAGGTACCTAACAATATGGCTGAGATTGAGTATTCAGAGAAAAGCAGTGGCTGTGGAACCCTGAATGGTGGAGAAGTTTGCTAGGATGTCACAGGCCAAGACTTGTGAGGAGGAAAACACTCACTAGAGTTCCAGGGAAATTTTCTAGGTATCTTTCCGTTCCAGTTCTAGTAAAATGTGCTAGGAAACAGCCTACTAAGTTGGTGGTAAGTCTGCCTGGGAAGCTTCCCGTTGGGGTGTTAGCAAGACTCTAGAATACTGCCCAACAGGGTGAGGTGAGACTCAAGAGAGCTGTTGCTGAGATGTTGGTGAGAAGAGTTTGAAGTTCTAGACCTGCCAATTTAGAGGGTCTCAGTGGAAACCTCAGGTTTTCTATTGAACCACAAGTAGGTTCTAACAAACACACAGATGGCCCAGATTTTTGCAATTAGCTGACAAGGAACTTCCAAATTTGGGATGGTGCATGGATGAATAGAATTTAAACAAAAATAACAGTCTTAAGGGGATGAAGGGACAACAATTGGAGTTTGGGTCTACCAGATGACTAGAAATTGAAAATAATATTTCTATAATTACTTTCCTTTCTATTTTTTAAAAATAATTAAGAAACTGTTATACCATCTGTGTCAGTTATCAAAATCCATTCTTCCTTGCTCTGTTTTATGGTACTGGAGCTGGACCTTGCAAATATTTTTTCTTTGCCAACTGGCACAAGGTTAGACCTTGTCAGTAAAGTGGACTGAAAGTACGTTGCAAGAAGAAGGGGTTTCGTTGTTATGTTTTTTGTTTTGCTTCTACAAGATGTAGCCAGTAGTAAGCTCAACTACTCTAGGTGACTCATTGACATATATACACTCTGGTAGAAATGAACCTAGGTTAGGTATATACCCTAGTACTAAGGAAAAAATAAACATAGAACCATATTGGCAAAGACTAAAACTAAACTTCCATAAAACCAGGGTGCAAAGACAAATATTATTAAAGGAAGAAAACAAAATCTAAAGTTTCTATAATGCATCATCCACAATATATTATATCATTAATCAAAAGTTACTAGACAGACAAACCAAAAAAACCCAACAATTAAATGTTACCATAATCAAGAGACAAAAAGTCAACAGAAGTAGAATCAGAGATGACCCAAATGTTGCAATTTACTGATGAGAACTTCAAAACACTATTATAAATATTTCAAATAATATATAAGAACATTGAATGGGTAAACAAAAAGTAGACTCAAAGATGACCTAGATGTTGCAATTTATTGGTGAGAACTTCAAAACAGCTATTATATACACTTCAAATAATATAGAACATTGAATGGGTAAACAACTGCAGGACATTATTAGAGATATACGAACAAGCAAAACAAGATTAGAAATTTTAAAACAATAATTTACAGTATCAGCAGTAAGTTTATTCAATAAAATTTAGGGCAGATTGGACACTGCAAAAGAAAGAGTAAACTTGAATATTGACTAATGCAACTATATTGTATAAATTAATTATACTCTATAGGTAAATTTTATTTATACATGTTTACTCATAAAAAATATACATATGAATATATAAATTTTATAAAATTATATAAATTCCAGCACACAGAGATAGTATATTCACAAACAATAATTTGTAGCTTTGTGGCCTTTGTAACTATAACAAGTGGTCAAATGTATATGAAGTTGGAATTTCAGAAAGATAGGAAATAGAAAACGGAGAAAAACTTTTCAAACTGGGAAAATATGACAAATAGATTCAACAAGCTGAGTGAAACTCAAATAGAATGAATACAAAGAGAGAATGTAAGAATGTCATATTAAAATAGCTGAAGATCAAAACTATAGCAAAACACTTGGAAGCAGCAAGTGGTAAAAAGAACATATCCCCTATGGGGAACAGTACAAAGAATTACGTTTGACTTGTCATACAAAAAATGGAAGCCAGAAAAAAATGAATTATATCTTTAAAATGCTAAAATAAAAAAGAAAACTGTCTACCTCAAACTTTGGTGAAATTATCTTTCAAAAATGAAGGCCATGTGAACATTTTTAGATAAATGAAATTTGAGAATTACAAATGTATTTCAAAAAATGTTACAGAAAGTTAACATGAAAAGAAAAATGTCAGAAAAGAAGACTGGATCTAGAGGAAGAATTAAATAGTATTTGAAATGGTAAATATTTAGATGAATGTGAAAATTATCATCATGTGATTTTAGTCTCTTTAAATGTAATTGACTAAAGCAAAAATAACAAAGTATTATGGAGATTATAACATATGTAGAAGTAAAATGTATGAAAATAAGATTCAAAAGATGGCAGGGAAAATAGAAATATAATGTTATATGGCTCTTACACAATATATCTCAAAAGGTATAGTGTTTCCTACAGGTAGGATAAAAGTTCTATCTATCCATCGTGTAAGCACTAGAAACTTCCCTGAAAACAAAAAAAAAAGTATATTACTAGTAAGTGAACAGTGGAGTTAAAATTAAGTCCTCAATTTATCCAAAAGAAGTTAGAAAACAAATAATAAAGATAATGAAGATCAAATGGGATGGATGGAAAATAAATATCGAGAGCAAATTGAAATATAATCATATCAATAATTACATTATTTGTAAAAAAATCTATAAATCCAATTAAGATGCAGAAATTGTTAGATTGGATACAAAAATGCAAAATCCAACTGCTGCCTACAAGAAACTGACTTTATTTATAAAGTCACAGTTTGAATGAAAGTAAAGGATACAAAAGGATACATAAAATGAACCTGTAGTGCTTACATTAATACTGTAGAAAGAAAATTTCAGAACAAAGAACATTAGCAGAGATTAAAAGGTAGATTTCATTATGATAAGTCAATTCATCAAGAAAATGTAATAACACTATGTATGAATAACATGAATTTTTTGAAATATTTTACAAATTATGAGAAGTACATGTAACACTAAAAATACAAAGAAAAATTGAGAGAAATTAAACTAAACAAAAGTTAGTTTCCTAGTTTTATGGAATGGAAGACTCAATATTATTGACATGTCAACTATCTGAAAATTATATATCGATTCAAAGCAATCCTATTCAAAATGCAAGCAGAACTTTTTGTAGAAATCAACAAGCAAATGCTAAAATTAATATGAAAATGTAAAAAATCTTGACTTTACAAATAACTTTTTTGAAGAAGAATGAAGTTGAAGAACTTAGGCTGCATAATTTGAGGATTAATTCTAAAGTGATTAGCATCTACACTGTGTGGCATTGGTTTAAGGGTAGTACAGATAAATGGAATAGGATAGACCCATACATATGTGGTTAATTGATTTTTGACAAATATGCCAATTAAATTTAATAAGGATAGTATTTTCTGAAAAGCATTATGCTAAATCAAAGACCTTAGACACAAAATAACTTTTTGAGTTTCTGGTGTCAAAGTCAAAATATAAAGATTCATCTCTAAATTTAAAAATTACAATTCAACTAGTCTGGTCAAATATATACATATAGTCATGTAACAGCCACCACAATCATAAAATAGAAAATTTCCATTGTGAAAGTCCATCATACGACTTGGGTCATTCTTGTCATATCCAACTAAAGCAGAGTCAAGAGGCCAGGAGGAAAAAGCACTCAAGGCACACAACATCACTCCAAGAATGTGATTCTCTCTGCAAGCCCAGCGTCTGAAATTCCTTGTAATAATCTGAAACCAGTTTTATATAATAGCTACGAAAACAAGCTGCTGAGACTTTAAGACTAGCTTTACTCATTGCCATGACTAACCATTCAGAGCTTGCCTCCTCTTCAAAACTTTACTAGTGTCAACATACTTTCCTCTAAAACAACGTGTAACATTTCTTTATAATAAAACTCGCCACCTTCTCTTTATTCTGGGGCACATCAAATTGTACACTCATATTGTGGATTGTTAAAAGTAATTTACACCTCATTCTGTATTCCAGCCTCAGCGAAAGAGGGAAACTCTGTCTCAAAAAAAAAAGTAATTTATAACTTATTAAAATTGTAATCATATAATGTAATTTGTCACATTGACAGAATAAGGAAGAAAAACCTATGGATGTTGCAGTAGATGCAAAAAGAAAAAAAAACAACAGATTTGATAAAATTTACTACCTATTGATAGTAAAAATCCCCAGCAATCTAGGAATAGAGCAGAATGTCCTCATTCTGATAAAAAGGCATCTACAATAACCTATAGTTGATCTCAGTTTTAATAGTGAAGTTTTGAATGCATTTTTCTTACGATCAGAGAAAAGGCAAAGATGATTTTGCATTGTATTTTTTAAATTATACTTCAAGTTCTAGGGTGCATGTGCACAACGTGCAGGTTTGTTACATATGTATACATGTGCCATGTTGGTGTGCTGCACCCATTAACTCGTCATTTACATTAGGTATATCTCCTAATGCTATCCCTACCCCCTCCCCTCACCCCACGACAGACCCCCATGTGTGATGTTCCCCACCCTGTGTCCATGTGTTCTCACTGTTCAATTCCCACCTATGAGTGAGAACCTGTGGTGTTTGGTTTTCTGTCCTTGCGACTGTTTGCTCAGAACGATGATTTCCAGCTTCATCTATGTCCCTACAAAGTCAAGGACATGAACTCATCTTATTTTATGACTGCATAGTATTCCATGGTGTATATGTGCCACATTTTCTTAATCCAGTCTATCACTGATGGATGGGCATTTGGGTTGGTTCCAAGACTTTGCTATTGTGAATATTGCTGCAATAAACATACGTGTGCATGTGTCTTTATAGCAGCAAGATTTATAATCCTTTGGGTATATACCCAGTAATGGGATGGCTGGGTCAAATGGTATTTCTAGTTCTAGATCCTTGAGGAATTGCCACAATGTCTTCCACAATGGTTAAACTAGTTTACAGTCCCACCAAGAGTGTAAAAGTGTTCCTATTTCGCCACATCTCCTCCAGCACTTGTGGTTTCCTGACTTTTTAGTTATCACCATTCTAATTGGTGTGAGATGGTATCTCATTGTAGTTTTGATTTACATTTCTCTAATGGCCAGTGATGATGAGCATTTTTTCATGTGTCTGTTGGCTGCATAAATGTCTTCTTTTGAGAAGTGTCTGTTCATATTCTTCGCTCACTTTTTGATGGGGTTGTTTGATTTTTTTCTTGTAAATTTGTTTAAGTTCTTTGTAGATTCTGGATAATAGCCCTTTGTCAGATGGGTAGATTGCAAAAATTTTCTCCCATTCTGTAGGTTGCCTGTTCACTTTGATGGTAGTTTCTTTTCCTGTGCAGAAACTCTTTAGTTTAATTAGATCCCATTTGTCAATTTTGGCTTTTGTTGCCATTGCTTTTGGTGTTTTAGACATGAAGTCCTTGCCCAGGCCTATGTCATGAATGGTATTGCCTAGGTTTTCTTCTAAGGTTTTTATGGTTTTAGGTCTAACATTTAAGTCTTTAATCCATCCTGAATTAATTTTTGCATAAGGTGTACAGTTTCAGCTTTCTACATATGGCTAGTCAGTTTTCCCAACACAATTTATTAAATAGGGAATCCTTTCCCCATTTCTTGTTTTTGCCAGGTTTGTCAAAGATCAGATGATTGTAGGTGTGTGATATTTTTTCTGAGGGCTCTTTTCTGTTCCATTGGTTTATATCTCTGTTTTGGTACCAGTACCATGCTGTTTTGGTTACTGCAGCCTTGTAGTATAGTTTGAAGTCAGGTAGCGTGATGCCTCCAGCTTTATTCTTTTGGCTTAGGATTGTCTTGGCAATGTGGGCTCTTTTTTGGTTCCATATGAACTTTAAAGTTTTTTCCAATTCTGTGAAGAAAGTCAGTGGTAGCTTAATGGGGATGGCATTGAATCTATAAATTACTTTGGGCAGTATGGCCATTTTCATGGTATTGATTCTTCCTATCCATGAGCATGGAATGTTCTTCCATTTGTTTGTGTCCTCTTTTATCTCCTTGAGCAGTGGTTTGTAGTTCTCCTTGAAGAGGTCCTTCACATCCCTTGTAAGTTGGATTCCTAGGTGTTTTATTCTCTTTGAAGCAATTGTGTATGGGAGTTCACTTATGATTTGGCTCTCTGTTTGTCTGTTATTGGTGTAGAGGATTACTTTTGATTTTTGCACATTGATTTTGTATCCTGAGACTTTGCTGAAGTTGCTTATCAACTTAAGGAGATTTTTGGATGAGACAATGGAGTTTTCTAAATATACAATCATGTCATCTGCAAACAGGGACAATTTGACTTCCTCTTTTCCTAATTGAATGCCCTTTATTTCTTTCTCCTGCCTGATTGCCCTGGCCAGAACTTCCAACACTGCGTTGAATAGGAGTGGTGAGAGAGGGCATCCCTGTCTTGTGCCAGTTTTCAAAGGGATCACTTCCTGTTTTTGCTCATTCAGTATGACATTGGTTGTGGGTTTGTCATAAATAGCTCTTATTACTTTGAGAAACATCCCATCAATACCTAATTTATTGAGCATTTTTAGCATGAAGGGCTGTTGAATTTTGTTGAAGGACTTTTCTGCCTCTATTGAGATAATCATGTGGTTTTTGTCTTTGGTTCTGTTTATATGATGGATTACATTTATTGATTTGCATACATTCAACCAGCCTTTCATCCCAGGGATGAAGCCCACTTGATCATGGTTGATAAGCTTTTTGATGTGCTGCTGGATTCAGTTTGCCAGTATTTTATTGAGGATTTTTGCATTGATATTCATCAGTTATATTGGTCCAAAATTCTCTCTTTTTGTTGTGTCTCTGCCAGGCTTTGGTATCAGGATGATGCTGGCCTCATAAAATGAGTTAGGGAAGATTCCTTCTTTTTCTATTGATTGGGATAGTTTCAGAAGGAATGGTTCCAGGTCTTCTTTGTACCTCTGGTAGAATTCGGCTGTGAATTCTTCTGGTCTTGGACTTTTTATGGTTGGTAGGCTATTATTTATTGCCTCAATTTCAGAACCTGTTATTGGTCTATTCGAGGATTCAACTTCTTCCTGGTTTAGTCCTGGGAGGGTGTATGTGTCCAGGGATTTATCCATTTCTTCTAGATTTTCTAGTTTATTTGCGTAGAGATGTTTATAATATTCTCTGATGGTAGTTTGCATTTCTGTGAGATTGGAGGTGATATCCCTTTTATCATTTTTTATTGTGTCTCTTTGATTCTTCTTTCTTTTCTTCTTTATTAGTCTTGCTACTGGTCTATCAATTTTGTTGATGTTTTCAAAAAACCAGCTCCTGGATTTGTTGATTTTTTGAAGGGTTTTTTTATATCTCTATCTCCTTCAGTTTTGCTCTGATCTTAGTTATTTCTTGCCTTCTGCTGGCTTTTGAATGCGTTTGCTCTTGCTTCTCTAGTTCTTTTAATTGTGATGTTAGGGTGTCAATTTTAGATCTTTCCTGCTTTCTCTTGTGGGCACTTAGTGCTATAAATTTCCCTTGATACACTGCTTTAAATGTGTCCCAGAGACTCTGCGATGTTGTGTCTTTGTTCTCATTGGTTTCAAAGAACATCTTTATTTCTGCCTTCATTTCGTTATGTACCCAGTAGTCATTCAGGAGCAGGTTGTTCAGTTACCATGTAGTTGAGTGGTTTTGAGTGAGTTTCTTAATCCTGAGTTCTAATTTGATTGCACTGTGGTCTGAGAGACAGTTTGTTTTAATTTCTGTTCTTTTACATTTGCTGAGGGGTGCTTCACTTCCAATTATGTGGTCAATTTTGGAATAAGTGCGATGTGGTGCTGAGAAGAATGTATATTCTGTTGATTTGTGGTGGAGAGTTTAGTAAATGTCTATTAAGTCTTCTTGTTGCAGAGCTGAGTTCGTATTCCTGAATATCCTTGTTAACTTTCTGTCTTGTTGATCTGTCTAATGTTGACAGTGGGGTGTTAAAGTCTCCCATTATTATTGTATGGGAGTCTAAGTCTCTTTGTAGGTCTCTAAGTACTTGCTTTATAAATCTGGGTGCTCCTGTATTGGGTGTATATATATGCTCTTGTTAAATTGATCCCTTTACCATTATGTAATGACCTTCTTTGTCTTTTCCGATCTTTGTTGATTTAAATTCTGTTTTATCATTGACTAGGATTGCAACCCCTGCTTTTTTTGTTTTCCATTTGCTTAGTAAATCTTCCTCCATCCCTTTATTTTGACCCTATGTGTGTCTCTGCATGTGTGATGGGTCTCCTGAATACAGCACACTGATGGGTCTTACTCTTTATCCAATTTGCCAGTCTGTGTCTTTTAATTGGAGCATTTATCCCATTTACATTTATGGTTAATATTGTTATGTGTGAATCTGATACTGTTATTATGATGTTAGCTGGTTATTTTACTCATTAGTTGATGCAGTTTCTTCCTAGTATAGATGGTCTTTACAATTCAGCATGTTTTTGCAGTGGCTGGTACCGGTTGTTCCTTTCCATGTTTAGTGCTTCCTTCAGGAACTCTTGTAAGGCAGGCCTGGTGATGACAAAATCTCTAAGCATTTGCTTGTCTGTAAAGGATTTTATTTTTACTTCACTTATGAAGCTTAATTTGGCTGGATATGAAATTCTGGGTTGAAAATTCTTTTCTTTAAGAATGTTGAATATTGGCCCCCACACTCTTCTGTCTTGTAGAGTTTCTGCTGAGAGATCCGCTGTTAGTCTGATGGGCTTCCCTTTGTGGGTAACCCGACCTTTCTCTCTGGCTGCCCTGAATATTTTTTCCTTCATTTCAACTTTGGTGAATCTCACAATTATGTGTCTTGGAGTTGCTCTTCTCAAGGAGTGTTTTTGTGGCATTCTCTGTATTTCCTTAATTTGAATGTTGGCCTGCCTTTCTAGGTTGGGGAAGTTCCCCTGGATAATATCCCTAAGAGTGCTTTCCAACTTGGTTCTATTCTCCCCGTCAGTTTCAGGTACACCAATCAGACGTAGATTTGGTCTTTCACATAGTCCCATATTTCTTGGAGACTTTGTTTCCTTTTATTTTTTTTTCTCTAAACTTCTCTTCTCACTTCATTGCATTCATTTGATCTTCAATCACTGATACCCTTTCTTCCAGTTGATCAAATTGGCTACTGAAGCTTGTGCATGCATCATGTAGTTCTTGTGCCATGGTTTTCAGCTCCATCAGGTCATTTAAAGTCTTCTCTACACTGTTTATTCTAGTTAGCCATTCATCTAATGTTTTTTCAAGGTGTTTAGCTTCTTTGTGATGGGTTTGAACATCCTCCTTTAGCTCGGAGAAGTTTGTTATTACCGATTGTCTGAAGTCTTCTTTTCTCAACTTGTCAAAGTCATTCTCTGTCCAGCTTTGTTCTGTTGCTGGCAAGGAGCTGCCTTCCTTTGGAGGAGAAGAGGCGCTCTGATTTTTAGAATTTTCAGCTTTTCTGCTCTGGTTTCTCCCCATCTTTGTGGTTTTATCTACCTTTGGTCTTTAATGATGGTGATGTACAGATGGGGTTTTGGTATGTATGTCCTTTCTGTTTGTTAGTTTTCCTTCTAGCAGTCAGTACCCTCAGCTGCTGGTCTGTTGGAGTTTGCTGGAGGTTCCCTCCAGACCATGTTTGCTTGGGTACCACCAGCAGAGGTTGCAGAACAGCAAATATTGCACAATGGCAAATGTTGCTGTCTGATCGTTCCTCTGGAAGCTTCCTCTCAGAGGGGCACCTGGCCGTATGAGGTGTCAGTTGGCCCTACTGGGAGGTGCCTCCCAGTTAGGCTACTTGGGGTTCAGGGCCCCACTTGAGGAGGCAGTCTGCCCATTCTCAGATCTCAAACTCTGTACTGGGAGAACCACTACTCTCTTCAAAGCTGTCAGGCAGAGCTGTTTAAGTCTGCAGAACTTTCTGCTGCCTTTTGATGAGCTATGCCCTGCCCCCAACATTGCTCCTGAGGTCTTATCAGTCAAAATAAAGAAATGAAAAGCATAAAGATTGAATTTAGCACCTTCCTATGACATAAAATCAATTTATAAAAGATAATTAAATTTGTGTATACATTGCATAGTGCTACATAATACTACAGTGCATTATTGAGACAAATTTAAAAATCACTAAATAAATGGAGAAATATGCAGAATACTCAGTTGGAAGTCTCAAGATGTGAATTCACTTGACATTTAGCTACAGATGCAATGAAAATCCTATCATGTTCCCAGAAAATAAGATTTTCTTTAAAAAATAAGCTGATACTTCAATGTATAGGAAAACAAAGGGACCCAAGAAAAAAGAAAATAATATTGAAAAAGAACAGAGAGGATATATATTATCTAAGTCCAAGACTTGCTTTAAGCTTACCAATGATCTGGACAGTGTGGTATTAGCATTAGCACAGACAAATAGTTCAAGGTACATAAATATTTCCACAATATATGATGAAGTATTTTTTTTTAAATGTGCCAATACCGTACCATGGGAAAGGAAACCCTTTGAACAAATGTTTCTGAAACAAGTAGATAACTATGGGGGAAAAGAAGCATGTTGACTGTTTTAAATAACATTTTCCAAAATTAAGACAGATTATAGAACTAATTATATAAGCAAAAACAATAGGTTCTAGACCTTATATTAGTACAATATTTCTTAGAGAGAAAAATAAAAAGGGCAATTAATGAAAAATTTTCAATTTTCTTTATAAAAAGTCATCTTTGCCAGAAAAGTGAGCCAAATAGTGGGGAAACATTCACAATATGTATAACTAATAAAGGACTGTAATGAATGATATATGAAGAATATCTACAAGTCAATAATAAAAACAAAATCAACAAAACAATGGGGAAAAAAAGGCTTGAGCAGATTATTACAAAAGAAAATATAAAAAATGGCCAATAAGCCATGAAACGTTGCTTAACATTATTTGTCATCAGGGCACCATGTGTTAAATAAACTACAATGAGATATTCCAGTTCACATTTTTCTAGATTGTTGAAATTTAAAGACTGACAATAATAAATGTTTGTGAGAGTATGGAGCAACTGGAATGCTCGTTTATTTCTGGGGTCTGTAAAATTGCACAAGTACTTTAGAAAACTGTGTAGTAATTCTTAAAAAGTTAAAACATCTATCCTATGACTCAATAATTTTACTGCTAGTTATTTGTCTGGTGGAATGATATCTCACGTCCTCAAAAGAATGTGGCCAAAAATGTTTACAACAGTTTTATTTGTAATAGCCTTAAACTTGACACAAACCAAATATCTCTCTAAGAATGCATAAATAAACAACTTAAATCATATAAAAAATACTCCTCTGCAATGAAAAAGAAGTCTGATTCTAGAATGGACACTGTGTAGGAGAAAAGGATAGCTTATAGAGCATTACCAGGTCTATTGAAAAAATGAGAATATGGTGTAGTTTATTAAAAAACCTCGCTGAAAACAAAATTACCTAAGTTGAAAAATGTAATGAGATTTTCTAAGAGAAAACCTATTTTTAAGCAGCATGCTGAATATATATCGGTAAAGTGCCATAATGCATGTAACTCTTCAAATGTTTCAAAAAAGTTCTATTTATTATATAAAAATATATATGTGGAGATATTTACATATATGTATAACTATGTATGTGTGTATATGTATGTGTGTGTATATATACATGTATAAAACAAGAGAGAGAGCACATGCAAATTGTAAAACAGATATATACATCTGACTAATAGGCATAAAGTTGTTTGTGGTATTACTCTAATTCTTGTTACTTTTCTGTAAATTTAAAATTACTTGCAAATAAAAAGATTAATTTTTTTAAAAAAGAAACAAGAATAAGTCTTATTTCTATTAAGAAGCAAGAATGAGTTTCAAAATATTATTCTGAGTGAAATAAGTCAGACACCAAGACGTACTCACTATAATATCCCTTTTAGATGGTGTCCTAGAATAAATAAAGCTAAATCTATAATGTTAGAAATCAGACTATGGTTGCCTGAGCAAGATGAGTTTGGTTCTTGACTGGAAAAGAAACAAAAGAACATTCAGAGATGATAGGAATTCTCTGTGCCTTGATTTTATTGTAAGTTACGTGAGTTATACATCTGTTAAAACTCATGGAACTGTATTAGGATCTGTGCATTTTACGTTAAGTAAAATACACATCAATTAAATTATATAATCATAAAAACTGTATTTGCAAATTATCATCCCAGCAGACAGACAACAATACTTAAGCAAAAATCAAGTTGCTTCTTTGGCTGACACTGGAGTCTGGATTAAAAATGTGTGTGTTTTTTTTTTTGTTGTTGTTGTTGTTGTTGTTGTTTTCAGGGAGAGTCTCACTGTGTTGCCCAGGCTGGAGTGCAGCGACGTGATCTTGGCTCACTGCAACCTCCACCTCCTGAGTTCAAGCAACTCTCCTGCCTCAGCCTCTTGAGTAGCTGGTGTTACAGGCATGCACCACCATGCCCCACTAATTTTTTTCTATTTTTAGTAGAGATGGGGGTTTCACCTTGTTGGTCAGGCTGGTCTCCAATTCCTGACCTCAAATGATCCATCCTCCTTGGCCTCCCAAAGTGCTGGGATTCCAGGTGTGAGTCACCACAGCCAGCCAAAAATTCGTTTTCTGTACCTAATATGAACATCACTAACCAACATAGCCCATGACTAATTCTTTTATTGTAAACTTTATCCATCAGGAGAGTTTATATATGTGAATGTATAATCCACAAAAATACAATTAGGATTCCAAGGTTGTACTAATATATTAACAATTGGCATTATGGGAAAAAAAGAGTTACAATTACTAGTGTTTGGAAATTTTCATGTAAATACTTCCATCATGACCAATTTTCAGCTACCATTGTGGTTTCACTAAAGAAACAGAGTTAGGAAGAGACAGTAGATATGTGCTGTGGCATTGGTTTTACCACACCATTAGAATTAATTGTATACATACAGTTTCTACATCCTTCAAAATGCTTTTCACAACACTATGGCAAGTTCTGAAACAATAAATAAAGGGTGCATACCGACTGCCTTCTATTTGGCAGTTTGGACACCACTGATTATTAGTGATCATATATCTGATTTTGAGTCTTATTTTTTAGTGACTTTTCTTTTTAAGCTAAATTTCAGCTTCTTTATCTCTGTAAATCTTACAGCAGAAAACTGAGTGAGGGTCATTTAGTTCCATGGCTTGCTGAATAAGCATTGGATACTGCTGATGGTGATTATTTTTTACCTGGTGGCATTAGAGGATGTTTGCAGACATTGACGTTGTCGGAATACTTATCCTTTCCTGCAGGTATTGCCCTGAAATGTCTTGATTTTGTGTCATCCCTGATTAAGAAAGGCCTATCCTCATCTCTTCAGCATGTGAGGCAGTTTTTTCAGTGGATTTCAAACTCAGGGCTAATTTAAAAAAATGGACGGAAAGGACATATTCTTTCTGGATCTATTCTCTGCTTCCTTTCCCCTGGTTTGTCTTGTTGTAATTAAAGGAACATAGGCACTGATCTCAAGTCACTGGGGATGTTCAGAGTTTTTTAGAAAATTGTATTTAATGGATGTTGATAGGCAAACTTTAATGGCATCTATGATTGTGAATAAGAATTCTGCCAATCTGTCATTTGATTGGCAACTTTATCTTATATTTCTTTCCTCACTATAGATTTTGTTCTTTTAAAACCCAGACAATTAAGAACGGCTCATTAAGGTCCTGTTAATGTTCCTCGTGTGCATATTTTGAGGCAGTATTTTCTCCTCTGCTATTGAAACTGGTCATTATATCTGCACTGTGCTACAATAATGTAAAAAAAATAAAAGAGTCAGCTATTTCATGCCGCCTACAAGTATTATTTCTTATCCATTTTTTAACAAGAAACGTAATTCAATTGAATTTTGATTGTTGAATTTTTGTTATTTTAAAGTTATATGATTGTGACTTAGATGACATTAAAATACATGGCAAAGTGTAATTCATTGAATTTATCCCAAGGAAAAATTATGGATGTATATAAAAATATAATTTTGTAAAAGTTCATCTCGGTATTATTTATACTTGTGAAAATTTCAACATAATCTAAAGGAAAAACTTAATGGTAAGCCACATGACATCATTCACATTGTATAAAATAAACTATAGGCATAAAAAGAAGCATATAGAAGAATAAATATATGCAAATATTATTGATATGTTAATAAGTAAAAAATCAGGTTACAAATAATTTCAGCCATTGTGATTTAATATTTATTCAAAATGCATGCAAAAAGCATTATCAGTAACATTCCATGAGTGGTAAGATTATAATAGTTTTGCTTTTTCTTAGAAACTTTTGATGAAATAATTTGTAGGATATAATAGAAACTAGAACCAAATAAAATTATTTAAACTTTTTTTTTTTGCTTTTTTATCAGTGAAAAAATAAGTAGAACTGTTGTATCCTTAAATGGTCAGTTTTTGTCTGCCATTACTGCTACTCTTATAAGATTTTCTTCCTTCTGTTATAAAGGAGGAATTGAAATATATGCAAGTTACGTCGTATAAGTATGAATTTATTTATTTCTGTAGCTCATAACTTCTGTGTGCTCATGAATTTGGCTTTCTGTAATTCTTCATTCTCAGATTTGATTTCTGTATCTAAGCCCAGATTATACCTTCTTGATCATGTGTATGTATCTGTTCAGCTTTAGCTCCATCTATTAATTACTCAATTGTTTCCAGGCAGACATTCCAGAGAAAATCAGCTTAATTAAGCTTACCTTGTTTCAGCAGGCAACATCATGTGTTACTGGACAACAATCTATAGATTATTGTTGAACTTGAATTAAGTGCCTGTTTCTGGTTTGGCCAACAGAGAGCTAAGTCACGTTGCACAAGTCCCATCCTTCTAAAGCTACCTCCTTGTGAGGAGCTCTGAGGAAAATGGTTTCACTTAACTGGAACCATGAGAGTACCAGATATCAGAATTGGCATGCTGGTACAGCTATGTGCCATTTTTCTTATGGTTGGTTATTTCTACTAAAATATATGAAAAGAATCATGAGAAAAAAGCAACATACTACCAGAGAACAAGGGTCCAAAAACTCATAGTTAGGCACTTATATCTTGTGTGTGCATATGCGTGTGTGTGTGTATGTATTTTTCTGGTTAGTAAGCTACAACTATGTGGGAGAAAGGCATGACTTCTTTTTTCGTTTTTTTTTTTTTTTTTAATGGGCTTATATTGGACCAAAACATCTTGTCTTGAAAGTCTGAAATTGTGGATATAGAGCAAAAATAGTATTCCATTTAGAAAAGTCTATAAATGCCTTCTTAATTTACTGACGGACAAGCCACTGTATACCTGAGTTGATAAAAATAATATTCTAGCTATTTGGGCCCATGATGATTGAGAAGTAAATTTGGTAAGTTTGTAAATTCAACTACAATGCCTAGAAATGTCAAAAGTCTTGAAAAGATCTTTGAAACTTGTATTACACCTACTTTTTTTTTTTTTTTTTTTTTTTTAACAAGATTGGCCAGCGAGGATGAAATGTGAAATACTAGCATCTCAACATTTGCTTTGGGTAAGTCTCCATATCATTTCAGTGTCTTATTCTCTGAAATAATAAATGAATGACTTTTAGTCAATTGAGTTTTTCCATATCATGGGAGTTCCTTATTTGTAGACTGTATCTCTGAGTACATGTAGCAACAATTAAATAGTTCTTATCTAATAAACATAAATAAATAAAAATAAAAGGAGCCAAAAATGATGGGAAGATTATTTCTGAAAATATTTGTAATTCATTTATTGTGATATTTGATAACAAATGTTGCAATCTATTTCAAAAAGCAATATCGTGGAGAAGATTGTATCTTATTTTGAGCACAAACATAATGGAAGAATCTCCTGCAAATGGAAGAAAGGATAGCTCTAACTCATTTATTATTTTCTATTTCATAGCCAAGATTTGAGCTCAGCAATGCATTCTTTAAACAACTACATTTTTGCTTAAAAGAAAAAAGCGTTGTGTCATTCTATTTTAATTACACATTTTGTGTCTGGCAGTAATGCTGCTCTTGGTACTGCCAAAGCTATGAGTCCCTTTTCAAGGATATTCCTTAGGATTATGTTCAATGTTATACATGATTGTGTGAGAATTGGGACACAGAGAATTGTTGGCAAACTTTAAAATTTTCATACAGATAAAAAGGAAAAGAATTTATAAATGTTTTCTTTGTTCTGTGGGGCCAATTGGAATAATTCATAAAAATAATTGATTGAAATCTGAAGAGACTAAATTGATCTACATAACATACAGCTGAATGTGGAAGGGTGCAGTGAGAGAGCATGTTACAACAAAAGCAAATGCTGACTCATTAAAGGCAGGTTTGAGAAGAAATAGTTTTGGAAGTAAAATATGGGGTCAGAGAGAGGGGATATTTGGAGGACAGAATGTAGCAAAGAAAAATTCTAGAGCATTTACTATGTGTCATGCAACCTCCCTTTGTCTTCAGAAACTTGAGTAAAAATACATTTCAGTGCATTTGGAATGTGGAACTTTTATTAGTTGAATGTGATGGTATGTGGAAATGTGCTGCAAGGCAGAAGCAGCAAGGCCCGGGTACTGAGGTTACTCAGGAGAAAACACTTGTCTGGAAGGCACCTTCGTTTTCCATCCTTATCCTCTCAGATGAGAGAAGTGAGCCAGATAAGGTTAAGTAATTTGCCTGAAACCACACAGCTAATAGGGAAAATCCAGCACTAGTTCCAAGGTTCTTGCTCCTGCTTCAAAATCGACACATAATCTCAGTTAATGCTACACAGTTGCATGGTGTTAATATACTCAGTTTATTATTGAATGTTATTAAATTGAAGTTAGGTAAGATAAAAAAATGGATTGAATGTTAATATAAGAGGAAATAATGAATAATCGTAATAGATCTGTTACCAGTTGCTTTGAACAAAGATTAACAATGGCAAGTCTCAGACTTCACTACTATACAATTCGTTCATGTAACCAAAAACTACTTGCACCGTGAAAGCTGTTGAATTAAAAATATAAATTAGGAAAATAAACAAAAGACAAAACAAATCCAAAAAACCAAAAAACAACGATGCTAGGTGTAGTGGCTCACACCTGTGATGCCAGCACTTTATGAGACCAAGGTGGAAGAAGCCCTTGAGTCCAGGAGTTTGAGACCAGCCTGGGCAATATAGGAAGACCTCATCTCTACAAAAAATAAAAATAAATTAGGTGGGTGTGATGCTGCATACCAGTGGTCCCAGCTACTCAGGAGGCTGAGGTTGGAGGATCACTTAAGCCCAGGAGTTTGAGGCTACAGTGAGCCATGGTCACACCACTGCACCCCAGCCTGGGTGGAAGAGTGAGAACCCCATTTCAAAAAAAAAAAAAAAAGACAACAACAACAAAATGATAAAAGTATAATAGGTTACCATATACACTGACTCAATCATCTTTTAAAATTTTACCCTGCTAGAGTATTTCACCATTGGTTTAATTGATATCCCTGTTAGTGCTTGGTTCAATTACTTTATTGATATCTTTGAATACTTTATTATCAATCAATCATCAAAATGTATTAAGCATCAGTAATTTATACAGCAACAAAAATGAACAATAAATTTTATATACATTTATTATATATTATAAATTTATTTTATATACATTTATTATATATTATAAATAAATATATACATTTATATAAAATTAACACCTGAGAAATTTCCTGGCACTGTTCTATGAGTCCTACATATATTAGCAAATACATCCTCATAATAAATTTATGACATAGATACATTTATCCTATCTTAAAATATTTAAATAGGATATTTAGGCAAAATAACTGGTTCATTGTTACAAAAACATGTAACATGAAATTTACACTCTTAAATTTTTAAGTGTGCAGTTAACTACACATACATTACTGTACAGCAGGTCTCTAGAGCTTTTTCATCTAGCATGACTGAAACTCTTTACTGATGAAACAACAACTTCTCATTGCCACCCCTTTCACCAGTGCCTGGTAACCACCATTCTACTTTCTGCTTTGATATTATACTTTGATGATATACTTCATATGAATGGAATCATGCAGGATTTACTTTGTGATTGGCTTATTTTACTTAGCACAATGTCCTCTAGGTTCATTCATGTTTTTGCAGATGGCAAGATTTTCTTTTTGGAAAGGGCTGAAAAATATTCCATATATATATACACACACATATATATTCTATATTCCATCCCATTATCTATTATATATGTAGAATATTATATACAATATATTCCATCCCGTTATATATTCCATATATGGAATATTATATATAATATATATTCCATATTCCATTCCTTTATATATTTCATTATTTATTCCATATATATGTATTTACACACACCATTTTCTTCATTTATTGATAGACACTTGATTGTTTTCACCTCTTGACTATTGTGAATAATGCTACAATGAATATGAGAATGTAAATATCTTTGAGATTCTGATTTCAATTCTTTTGGATAAATACTCAGGAGTGAGATTGCTGGATCACATGGTAGTTTTATTTTTAAGGAACAGTCATACTGCTTTTCATAATGGCTACACCATTTTATATTCCTGCCAATAGCGCATGAGGGTTCCAGTTATCCGCATCTTCACCACCACTTGTTTCTTCTGCTCTTCTTTTAATTTTTTTTTGATGATGATCATCTTAAGAGTTGTAAAGGGATATCTCATTATAATTTGCATTTACCCAGTGATTAGCAATATTGAGCATCATTTCATATACTTCTTAGCCATTTTTATGTCTTCTTTTGAGAAATGTCTACTTTGTGACTTAAAAAGGGATCTATTTTGGGGAATGTCCTATGTGTGCTGTGAAAAGTGTGGATTCTGCTCTTGTTGGGTGGAGTGTTCTGTATATGTCTGATAGGTTTATTTGGTCTATAGCATTGTTGAAGTCCTCTATTTCTTTATTGATGTATTTCTATATTCTATCCATTGTTAAAACTGTGGTATTGAAATTCCCTATGTTGTGTTGCTGTCTATTTCTTTCTTTACTTCTGTCAATGCTTGCTTTATACATTTGGGTGTGCTGATGATTACTGTGTATGTATTTGTAATTATGAAATCTTCTTGCTGAATTGACTATTTCAGTACTATACAGGGTCTTTATCTCTTGTGACAGTTTCTGACTTAAAGTCTATTTTGTCTGATATAAGTATGGCCACCCTGCTTTCTTTTGGTTGTTATTTTCATGTAATACCTTTTCCTATCTTTTCACTTTCAGCATACGTGTGCTCCATTTAAGGTGAGTCTCTTGTAGACAGCATATAATTTTGTCTTTTTAAAAATTCATTCAGCCACTGTCTTTAATGGAGGAACTGAATCTATGCATTTTTATAGTAATTATTGACAAGAATCATGCTATTGCCATTTTGTTGTTTTCTGTGTCGCAGCTTTTTTGTTCCTGTTTTTCTCTTGTTCTCCTCCATAGTGTTTCTTTAATTTTTTGTAGTGACATGCTTTGATTCCATTCTCATTTTCTTTTATGTATGTTTTATAGGTGTTTTTAATTACCATGAGGCTTACATAAAACATCTTGTAATGATAACAGTCTGTTTTAAAGTAATACCAACTTAAATTTAATGGCATGTGAAAACTCTGTTCTTTTACTTCTCCCACAAACTTTACATTATTGATGCCACAAATGACATCTTTATATATTGTGGATCCATTCACATATTTTTTATAGTTATAGTTGGTTTTTATACTGTTGTTTTTTAACTTCTATACCAAAGTAAATGTGATTTATATGCAACCATCAGAGTAATCTAATATTCTGTATTTGCCTACATATTTATCTTGACCAGTAAACTTTATATCTTCATATGCTTTTGTGTTGCTTTCCAGCATCCTTTTATTTCAACTTGACCAATGTCAGCATTTCTTCTAAGGTAAATCTAGTACTGATGCTTTCCCTCAGCCTTTGTTTATTTGAGAAAGTCTATTTCTCCTTTATTTTTAAATAACAGTTTTTCTGGATACAGTGTTGTTTCTGGATACAGTGTTGTTTCTGGATACAGTGTTGTTTCTGGATACAGTGTTGTTTGGCATTTTTCCCCTCAGCACAAGGTTTTTGCCAAGAAATCTGTTAATAGTCTTATGAAGACTCCCTCATGTCAAGTTGATTTTTTCTTTCTGCTTTCAAGTTTTTCTCTGTGTTTTTGACTTTGACAATTTGATTATAAAGTGTCTTGTTGTGGGCCTCTTTTAGTTCCTCCTAGTTGAGATTCACTGGGCTTCCTTTTGTTTGTTTGTTTTTGAGATGGTGTCTTTCTCTGTTACCCAGGCTGGAGTGCAGTGGTGTGATCTCAGCTCACTGCAACCTCTGTCTCCTAGGTTCAAGTGATTCTCCTGCATTAGCTTCCTGAGTAGCTGGGATTACAGGCATGCACCACCATGCCTGGCTAATTTTTGTATTTTTGGTAGAGATGGGGTTTCACCATGTTGGCCAGGCTGGTCTCAAACTCCTGGCTTCCAGTGATCCACTGCCTTGGCCTCCCAAAGTGCTGGGATTACAGGAGTGAACCACCATGACCAGCCTCATTGGACTTCTTGAATTTGCATATTCATTTCCTTCCCCGGATTTCAGAAGTTTTTGGCCATTATTTCTTCAAAGAAGCTTTATACTCCCTTCCTCTCTCTCCTTCTGGAATTTTTCTGTGTATATTGGTCTGTTTGATGGTGCATCATATAAGCATTGTATGGTGCATCACATGAGCATATGTATCACATGCAGCACACCAATGTGGCACATATATACATATGTAACAAACCTGAACATTGTGCACATGTACCCTAGAATATAAAGTATAATAAAAACAAACAAACAAACAAACAAAAAATGCTACAATGTTGGATGCATGCTCCACTCTTCTTTTTACCCCTTGAGGGAGAAGCTGCCCAGCTACATTGGCTTCTGTCAGCCTCACTGTACATTCTCTAGAGCAACAGCATGCAACCAAGATGTTTTTGTTCTCAGCAGCCTTCAGCCATCTGCAGTATGCCAGGTCCCATCAGCACTCCTAGTAGGATGAGACAGAAACCAGTCCATGGTCTGCCCTTCAAAAAGCTGGAAAATTGGCCTTACACTCCAACTCTTTCCATTCCCAGAAATGTTGGGAGTTGGAGATTTTCTCCTACTCATTCCATTCTGAACTAGAAAATGGCACTATAATAAATGAGTACTTCAAACCATTGCCTTTGTTCTCAGATTTCCCAGCCTAGTGCCTTTTCCTGTCAACATGTAGATTCAGGCAAAACAGAAAATAGTTCTATGGGCAGCCTCCCTCAAAAGTCTGAATGTTGGATGTGTGTTTCAATCTTCATTTTTCCCCTCCCTGTGAAATCCTGATTGTGCTATGCTGAGTCAGGATGAGGGACGATGGTGAGTGAGTGCCACCGAGTTTCCTACTGTATTCAATGTGACTGGTTACACACTTGCCTGGGGTTCAACAGTCCCTTAAATGGCTTCTGGATTTCTCACAAAGTGAATTGGTCTATGTATTATTACTGAATCAGTAATCTATATGGAACAACAAAAGACCCAGAGTAGCCAAAGCCATCCTGAACAAAAAGAATAAAACTGGAGGAATCATATAAACTGACTTCAAATTATACTACAGATCTATAGTAACCAAAAATAACATGGTACTGGCATAAAGACAGATACATAAATCAATGGAACAGAATAGAAAATTCAGAAATAAATCCAAACATCTAAGGTGAACTTGCTTTTGAAACAAGTGCCAAGAACATACATTGGAGAATGGACATTTTTCTTAATAAATGGTGCTGAGGAAATGATATCCGTATGTAGAAGAAGAAACCTAGACCACCACTATCTCTTACCATATACAAAAACCAAATCAAAATGCATTAAAAGTTCAAACAAATTTACAAGAAAAAAACAAACAACCCCATCAAAAAGTGGGCAAAGGATATGAACAGACATTTCTCAAAAGAAGACATTCATACAGCCAACAGACACATGAAAAAATGCTCATCATCACTGGCCATCAGAGAAATGCAAATCAAAACCACAATGAGATACCATCTCACACCAGTTAGAATGGCGATCATTAAAAAGTCAGGAAACAACAGGTGCTGGAGAGGATGTGGAGAAATAGGAACACTTTTACACTGTTGGTGGGATTGTAAACTAGTTCAACCATTATGGAAAACAGTATGGCGATTCCTCAAGGATCTAGAACTAGATGTACCATATGACCCAGCCATCCCATTACTGGGGATATACCCAAAGGATTATAAATTATGTTGCTATAAAGACACATGCACACGTATGTTTATTGCAGCACTATTCACAATAGCAAAGACTTGGAATCAACCCAAATGTCCATCAGTGACAGACTGGATTAAGAAAATGTGGCACATATACACCATGGAATACTATGCAGCCATCAAAAAGGATGAGTTTGTGTCCTTTGTAGGGACATGGATGCAGCTGGAAACCATCATTCTCAGCAAACTATCACAAGAACAGAAAACCAAACACCACATGTTCTCACTCATAGGTGGGAACTGAGCAATGAGATCACTTGGACTCAGGAAGGGGAACATCACACACTGGGGCCTATCATGGGGAGGGGGGAGGGGGGAGGGATTGCATTGGGAGTTATACCTGATGTAAATGACGAGTTGATGGGTGCAGCACAGCAACATGGCACAAGTATACACATGTAACAAACGTGCACGTTATGCACATGTACCCTAGAACTTAAAGTAGAATAATAAAAAAGAAAAGATTAAAAAAAAAAAGAAAGAAAGAAAAATAAACTTACAATCCTGCTCTGAAAAAAGTTTAAATCTAAGACCTCAAACTATGAAATTCCTACAAGAAAACATTGGGGAAACTCTCCAGGAAATTAATCTGGGCCTCCCAAGTAGCTGGGACTACAGGTGCCTGCCACCATGTTGGGCTAATTTTTTGTATTTTTAGTAGAGACGGGGTTTCACTGTGTTAGCCAGGATGGTCTTGATCTCCTGACCTCGTGATCCACCCGCCTCGGCCTCCCAAAGTGTTGGGATTACAGGCATGAGACACCGTGCCTGGCCGCTATGTCCCTACTTTAAATAAATTCTGATTCCTTTGTTCTAGAATTGGGCCTATGCATTAGGTAATTTTGAAAAGCTCCTTAGGTGACTCCAATGTAGGGTCCTGGTTGAGACCCCACTTCTGTAAATATTACAGGAGACTATGCACACACATACACACACACACACACACACACACACACACACACACACACACACAACAATATTTTGCTGTCTATCCTGAGTCCAGTCTGGCTATTTCACTAACTTGCAGTCCAGAATCTTATTGTGAATATACAGGATATTTCTTACTATGATGTTTGTGTAAGTAAAAACATAGTGAAAAATAGCCAAATTTAGGAATTGAAAAATACGTAAAATAATCATAGGTACTATAGGTTAAATGAGATATTTTTATACATCCATTATGTCCTATACATCCATTATGTCCTATTACTCCCCTGACTAGAAGTTATTTTGTTATTTTAGTTATTATGCTAATAACATTTAAATAGAGATCAATGTGGTTTTAACTCTGAATCCTTCATAAAGTGATTTTTTATGATTCTGAAACATTCTGTATGCATGTTTCTCACGCTAATATGTTCTGAGATAAATATTTATTCATATCACTAGTTTTTGCGTAATGACTATGACTTGCATACTGTTCTTTAGAAATTGCTAGGAATATCATGTTTATATGTAAAAAAAAAATTCCAGTAAGGATCTAATTTTAGGGTAATGTGTGAATGATAAAACTCAGCAGGAGACACTGAATATAAAATATTTATTTTTGTTTCAAGCATCAGGTTTTTATCAAAAGTTTTCCTTGGACATTTTTCCCTTAACTATTTCCTGCAAATTGTCTACAATTAATTTGAGAATGGCCTTTATCTAACTGAAGTAGGTTATTCTTGTGTTTGTTATTTTCTTTATCTTCTGTGCTCTTGGGTTCATCAAGAGTATTAATATTTATTTATTCATTTATTCATTCACTCATTCATCCATTCACTATTTCAAGCATAGTAATAAGCAATGTCACCGTTAGTTTGGGGACCAACTAAAGACAGATGTCCTGCTTGGGAACATCATGACCTTTCCTTGTCAACTATCCCAAGCACCTACCTACTGGCACTGACGGCGTTAGTCAAGCGTCTTCATGGGATCATGGTCCTAAAGTGAACTTCATTTGTTTATCTGACCCTGCCTTTGGTGTTTATGTTTCACTATAATTTTATACTAGTAATTTTCTTCTACAAAAATATCAGATTTTCTTTTAAGATAATTTAGTTGAACTTTCTAATTTTCTCTGGATGTATTCACCATTTTGTTATTAATGATTTATTTTCACCTTAACATAATTGAGATTTCCAGTATTTATGGCCTTGCTTCTTAATTAAGAAGGTGATTATTTTGGCCCTTCACAATAAGTTTAGGAAGGAAAATATACTTCTTCTTCTTTTTTTTTTTTGAAATAGAACAAGGCTGTGGAGAACCCACAGAGCCATTAATAGAGAAAAATTTGTGTTCTGAAAAGGTCCGTGACTTCTATTGGCTAAGGTTATTTTGAGCCTTGGTTTTCTTTATCATCAAGTGCTCCTGAATACATTATTGTTAATCTCTTGGCTAATCTAATGAGTTATTCCATATATAATATTCATGCTTAACGAAGTAGTGTCATAAGGGTAAAAGGAAATTTTTTTCTTTTGTTAAGAGAAATGTCCAGACTGAAATACAAACTGAAAAACAAATTATTCTGTTTCTTTTTGGCTTTGTCATTGATTTCAGTGAAAAGACAACATCAAAAATTTCATGCTCAGTTTATCTCTTATAAAACAACTCTATGTCTCTTACTTAAGTTAAATGTAAAATTGACATCCTGCATGTAGCGCAAAGTATTTTAAGGTTATAAGTGCTTTAGTTTTAAAATCATGGCTTAAACTACATATAGAAAGATACTTGACCTAAATGATTTATTCATCATTTCTTCATTATAATCTCTTCAGTTTGATATAAGAAAGTGGGTGTCCATTAGGGTACATAAGAATAAAGAGTATGATAAACGTTCTCCCTCTGTTGTTTGTGCTAACTGTATTACTATTTAGCCAGAAGCCTATGAAGTGCATGTGGCAAAAGAAATGTCATCTTCTATTACATTTAGATCACATTTCAAACTGCCAGAAGTGGTTTAACATCTATTTTCCACAGCCTGGCAAATTAGGCTATTTTAATGTGATAAAACATAATTTTGATGGAAACTTTTATTTTTAGTGTGGCATCTTATAAAGGAGGCTTACAAAATCACTGTGTCTGTGTACGTGAATGTCTGTCTACTCCCATATGCTGTCATAGTCAGTTGGCATTGCCTTGGCAACTTTACAGGATCAAATTGCTGAGTGCAATATTCAGTGAAATGAAAACTAGTACTGCCTCTTCTCTCTATCTGTAAATGAGAGAAATCTCTCACCAATTTCTGTAGGTTTGAGTACTTTTGTGTTTTTTGTTGTCATCAAATATTTATAAAAATTGTAATAAGTTCCTTTGGGGCAGGGAAATGTTTATTTGATTTTCTATAAACAGAGCCTTGCCAGTACCAGGGTCATAGAAAGCACTCAATAAACCTTTCCTAATCAATGGATCAAAATAAAAAAGGAAATTGTCCCATTGCTTTTGAATTGTTCTGGAAGTTTAAAAATGTGCAGTAAACTATGTGGTGATGGTCACAGCTCCAGAACTGAGGTGGGTGATTCACAGGAAGCTTCTCTAAAATCTTACGCTTGTTGAAGACCATCCTGCTTTGCTTCTTACTTTCAAATCCTTGAGTGCCTCTCATTGGTGGAAATTAACTCAGAGATTCAGGGAAATGTAGTTCCCAGGCTTGTAGCCCTTGTCAAAAGTCACAGCTTAGAAATGAGAAGATACTCTCACTGAGTTTCCAAAAGGTAATCTAACACAGCTTTCTAGGGACAACTCATACAGATTACCTGGAAATTGCTTTATCAACACTATGTATCAAGCACCATTCAGTATGACTGGTCCAGACCATAGAATCTATACAAGGATTGATTACATATAAATTTCAAGATGACTTCATTCTAACATTTCCCCCTACAATTTGAGGTAACAGTATATAGACAGGGAATTTCTTTTCATGCCATCTGATTTTTTAAAGGGTCTGCTCATTGAATTATCACTTTGAAGAGTCCATGTCAAGAAGGACTAGTTATGGGAAAACCTTGGGGAGATACTGCATACGGGTGCAGAGATCCTCTGGCATCTCCAAATTACTGATTTTCTTTTAGAGAAAGCTTAGTGGGCTAACTGCTGAGCCTAATATGTTAAACAGGATCTGTAGCTTTCTCCTGCCAAGGAGAAGTCAGGCTAAGCAACTTCAACAAGAGAAAAACATATGTATCATCTGCAAACTTTATTTTACAAGCTTCTCATTGTTTTGAAGTATTTTTTTGCTAACTTTAGAATGTGTCAGCTAAAAGCTGGGAGAAATACCTCATTCTGAATGAAGTATGCCATGCTAGGCCCACAGTCTCTGCCTTTAGGGAAGTAATGAAAAGAATTTGAAACAGTTCTTTCCCACAAATCTTGAAGAGTGCCTGGTACACAGTAGGTACATAATACATATTTGCCAAATGAATGAATGAACGAAGTAAGGTTTAAGGTGTCAGTGTTTACAGAATATCTTTTATTTATTTTGTTTGTTATAAAACACCTTTTTGATGTGGCTGGAGGCTGAAAAGTGAGTTTGGCTTCATTTTATGTTATCCTTAAATGTTGACTCAATGCTGTACACTACATTCCAGGAAACTATCTTCATGAGGGAGCTAGTAAGGCTACTACTACCAGATACCTTATTTCTATAGGAAACCATCTTTATGAGGGAACTAGTAAGGCTGCTACTACCAGATACCTTCTTTCTATAGGACACTATCTTCGTGAGGGGGCTAGTAAGGTTACTGCTACCAGGTACCTTCTTTCTATAAGAAAACATCTTCATGAGGGGGCTAGTAAGGCTACTTCCAAATACCTTCTTCCTCTAGTTAGGCGTGGGATGTGTTGGAATTAGGAGTGGGAATTAATGCTATAGCCTTTCAGGAAGATAAACACTAAGACATATAATCGAAACTTTTATTCACCCATCAAGACCCAGAATCCTATGTGATTTAGACACTTTACTGCCTTCACTTTCCCTTCTGTTTCCACAACATTTGTCAATGCCTCAATTAATATATCTTTATATTGTATGAATTCAATGTATCAATATTTATTGAATGCCTGCTATATTAAGACTGATATACAAATAAAATACATCAAACTTTTTTTCAAAAATGTGCAGCGTACTGGTGGAAATGGATAGTAATACAAGAATTTTAATATTTTGCGGAAAATATAGGTATAGAGATATACATTGTCTACAGTGGAAAAAAAAAACTAAACTAAACAAAATGCATTTAATTTAGAATAGATTGCAGGGCCAGAAGAAGATGTTATTCACTTTGTACACCTAGGAATAATTAGTAGGCTTCAACTAATGTGCAATACATTGATTAATAAACTCTCAGAGCAATATTATTAGTAGAAGTGAGTAATTAAAAGTATATTTTCAATTGATCTAAACTCCACTCTACATATCATATTATTAAGAACAAACTTTAAACATTTAAGATAAACATAATTCTATGCTCAATTCTGAGTGTGCCTTATATACATATTCTTTTGTCTGACATTCTCTTGTGCACAGCATGTTGAAATGCACAACTGATTCTAAACTGGAAGTAAATTAAAAAGTTTGCTTTCATTCCTCGGTAGTGATGGAAATACAGTTTCCATAGTTTTGAAAATTGGCACCTCTTGTGCTACTATGACTACCTTTGGTTTATATTTAACTGTGAAGGTAACAATGGAAGGTGGTTCCTTGGGTTTTTCAATGGGTAGGCTCAAATCTAATTCCAGGTATACTGAGAATAAATTTTGCTCCACTTCTGCACATATAAAGATGTTGCTGCCTGTTAGATACACTTTTGACTCATCCTTAACTCATACACTGATGTGAGTTCCAGACACATCACACCAGCCTCCCACAGCTTTCTTCCCACAAACACACAACTAACTTCACATGGTACAACACCCACCCATCCTCAGGCCAGCAGGATCACTATTATATATTTCCACAAAGATATGCAAGAAAGAACACACACAGCTCTCCCACACAGCTCGGAACAATCATGCAGAATGAAGCATAATCTATTCTAGTTTCATATTCTTGTTTTCCAAAGGTGAGTAGGCAGCTACAGAGATGATGATGTTGTAATAATCTTTGTGGTCATAGAGGATCTTGAAAAATATTCAGCAAATGGATTCATAGTGTTATTCAGTCTTTAAATTGAATTCTTAGTTGATAGAGATTAACCCCTTTTATTTTGAAAAAAATGCTAGGTTCTTTTGGGCATAAATTCTTCTTCATTATCATCAGTCTCCTCCTTATAAAGCTATCCAATCTAGATGGTCAAGAAAAGTCTACTCTTGCATTTCACATGCCAGCAAGCCTTATTATTGCCAGAATTTGAATCCCCATTAAAAACAAAACAAAACCAAGACAATAAGTTGAGGCAGAGGCAAGTCAGGGCGCTTCACAGATACCACCTCTGAAACAAGAAGGTCATTGTGAAAATGTGGGAGTGGGAAGATGTCCTGTAGGCATTCCAGTTTTTACAGGCTGCCTAATTTTTAGCATTGATATTTCATGTATACTCTGCAGCAAGAAACTGAGAACCAGGAGACATGGATGCTTATCTCAAATCTGCAGCTTATTGCCAATGTGGCCTTGGACAGTCACCATATTTCTAAGTCTCAATTGTCTCATCACTAAAACTGGGTATCCGTATTCATACGATGCTATGTATATGTATTATAATTCAACTGGAAAACATGCCCACATACATTTTTATAAGCTACAACTCCACAGAAAAAATTCAGGAGGTGGGGGTGTGTGTAGAAACAGCTCACATTTATGGAACATCTACTATAATAATCTTACATAATCTTTAAAACAACTGTAGTATTAAGCTTTCTTTTTTCCCTGTTGTTTACTAGAAATAAAGGTTGGAAAGCAGGAATACCTTGTATAATGTCCCAAATTACCAAATGATGTAGATAAAAGCTCAATCTATTATTTAATTTAGTAAATGGTATAGCTAAAAGCTCAATTTATTAATATTTTGTATTTATTATAAACTGCCAGGAATTATAATTATTTGACAAGATGGTATTTTAACTATGAATATGTTACATACCAAATTTTTAGATCTTTAAATATTTAAAAATGTCTAAGATTATTAATAACTTTTATGCTTAAAAGTATATTTGCCTTCTAAAATAGTCCCTCTTTAAACTTCTGGAATTTTTGAATTTTAGGATATATGTTAAATTACAAAGCAGTGGACATTTTTATATGTGCGTAGTTTTACATATCTCTATGACTACTTTCCTGTGGCTGGTTAAACAGTATGAGCTTTAAAAAATATCTTTATTCATATTAAAAATATATTTTCTATAAAGTCATAAATAATTATACTTTCACCGGAGTGCATGATTATATCTTTCTCCAGAACCTATTCCAGAATTAAAAATTATAATTCCTCTAAATATTTACTAACTTGACTGACAAAAATAACATTTATTTAATTCTATTGGAGGTGAACCTCTGGTTTTATATACAGTTTTACATTTAACAAGTTAATCTATCTGAGATTCATTTTGTTATATGAGGTGAGGTGAGGATCTACTTGGAAATTTTCCCTAATTGTTAGCCAGTGTTTTCAACATTATCTGTTTCTCAGCATCATGTCTTTATTGATCTGTGATGCTTCATTTATAAACTCAAGAGAAATCATGACCAAAGCACAGAGTGTGAGGCTGCGTTTTTACAAGCACCGATACTGGTGAACTAAGTGGGGACAAGAACAAGAAGGATCTGTATATTAGGACTCTTGCCAGTCACAAGTGAAAGAAAATCTCATCAACAATAATTGAAGTAGAAAGAACATTTCTGAGTTCCTGCAGCTCGGAAGTCCAGGAGTAGAACTGATAGAGTTCAAACAAAATTCTCAGGATCTTATCTTTCTCTGTCCTTCTGCTCTGACTTCTTCTCCAACCATTTATTCTCCCATGGTGGGAAGACTTACCTTCTCACGGTTTCTAATGCAGGAGAAAAGACAATTCCTTTGTCCTGATCATTTAGCAGAGGTTGGTGAACTATGGCCTGAGGGCCAAATCAGTTATACAGCTTTTTATTATGAGATGAACAAGCTAAGATTTAAAAAAATATTTTCAAGACTTGTAAGCCAATAAACAAAAGAAATATAAATATGTAATTGAGACAGTTTGTGGCTGGGTCTTCAAAGCCTAGACTATTTACCATCTGGCCTACTACAAAAAAGTTTGCCAACTCCCTTTTTAAGGTGAAAGTCCTGTGATTATTTCTTAGTCTGACTGATTTGGCTTGGGTCATGGGACTATAGCTGTCTAGCCACGCTGGTCATGTGCAGATTGGCTGGCTTTAGGTTTCATGCCTACCCCTGAAACTAAAGATGGAAGCAGCTTAATCTGAAGCATGTGGTCTAAAATGGGAGAAGAGTAGTTGCTTCGGGGAAAAAAAAAATCAGAAGAAAAATAAAAGGCCCATGAAAATAATAAACGTTCAACACAGCCTTGAAAGCCATTTTGAGGAGAACGTTCTCCTGAGAGTTTCAGATTACCACTGAAGGCCTTTTATGGTATAACCTGTCATGCTTTTATATTGGCATTTTAATATATTCAAGTGTTAGGATTCATTTCACACATTTAAACTGATGTTTCCTGTGGGGTTCTCTGCCCCGTAGCACTCAAAGAATCCTTTCACCTGTACCCTGAGGGCCATTTCCCTTTCCAGATCAATCTGATGAGGGTGACTCACAGATTCTGGAATTGCAGAGAAGAGGACTCAAAAGAAGCTTCTGGCAAGGTTCCAAACAAAAATTTACATTCATGATAGCAGAGTATGTTTTTCTGCTTTCAGAATCTAGATAATGTTCAAAGTGAGAATGGAGAAAGAGGCCATGGCAATTAGAAAAAACAGAAAGACATTTAATCTTGGAGGAGGCAGGGCCTGAGTGAGGATGGGAGGGTGGATGAAGAGGAAACTTCGTTTAGAGAGTAGTTTCTCAAATTTTAATGTATATGTGTATCACCTGATATATGCTGAAAATGCATATTTTAAATTTAGTAGTAATGGGATGAGCCTTGAAAATCTGCATTATTTCTTCCAAGATCCCAGAAGATGCCACCACTACTGGTCCATGAACCCTGGTTTGAGTAGCAAGGCTGTAAAGTACTAGGGTGCTACTTGGAAACTGACTCTCTTTCTTGTCCAGAGAAAATTAAAATACATCAGTGGTCAGCTTATGGACCATCAATTCAAAGTGGCATTTCTGGCCAGGCATGGTTGCTCATGCCTCTCAGCACGTTGGGAGACCTAGGCAGGCAGATCACTTGCGATCAGGTGTTCAAGACTATCCTGGCTAATATGATGAAAACGCATCTCTACTAAAAATACAAAAATTAGCCGAGTGGGCTAATCCCAGCTGTAATCCCAGCTGCTTGGGAGGCTGAGGCACAAGAATCACTGGGACCCAGGAGTTGGAGGCTGCAGTGAGCTAAGATCGCACCACTACACTCTAGCCTGGACTGCAGAGTGAGACTTTGTCTCAAAACAAAAAAACAAAAACAAAAACAAAAAACCACAGTGTCATTTCCTCAGTTTTTGCTTTCCCTCAACCCTATCATCCTATTGATTATAAAAAAACTCAGAAACAAATGGTCCTTACAATTTTAATTGAGCTCTCTACTAGAATCAAAAGTAGAGATTTAGGCAACCAAGGCAAAATGAAGGGAAAACCTTGCTTCATGCAAAGGATGGAACTAGATGTAATCAGTGTGAAATTTCCTTATGAATTAGGGAAGCGGTAAACATGCAACTCCTTTCACACTATAGTTACTGTATGGGTAACAGATTAGAACAGGAGGCAAGACAGAAAATAAAGACACAGGATGCTATAATATTCTAGAGAAATGATAGGGTTCTAAATTCACATTGAGACAGGCAGTTGATAGGAGAAAAGAGATGTACTTGGATAGATATCGTCAGTAGAATTCACTGAATTTAGTCTTTGATTTCACATAGGAGATAGATGAGAAGATGGAATCTTGAATAACATCGAGGCTTAGAATCTGGGAAACTGTGGATTTTAATATTGTTTATTTTGCTAGAAAGCATACTAAAAAGAGCAAGAGGAGCTGTTTGGGAATGAATATTCAGGAAAATATCTATACAGAGTGACTTTGGGGTGGAGACTTGAAGAAAAGATGGGAGTTATATAGACAGAGACGTGGAGTTGGTCAAGGATATGGTTTCCAGCAGAGTGAATGGCATGTGCAAAGGTGCAGGATAATTAAATATCATGAGTGGTCAATTGTATGACTGGTGATGGGACTGTATAGGGCAGAGGGTAGTGAGTAGGGTGAGTCTTGAAAAGCAGATATAGGTCAAATATCAAAGGCATTTGAGTGCTAAGTACACTTTGAAAATTGTATCTGAAAACTCAAGAGAGCCATTCAGGAATTTAAGCAGAGGAATGACATGATCTAACATGGAATGAAGGAAGAAGAGAAGGAAATCATCATTTCATGAATGCATTTCATGTGGCAGGCTTTATATTAATTAAGCATGGAGGATGAATGACAGTGGCTTTCCAAAAACTCAATGATGAATTACTGCAACTCTAAGCATGAGAGGTAAAGCTTCATTTTTAGGACACAGGGAAGTTTGGATTAGTATTCACTATGGTCAGAATGTTTGTGTTTCTCCGAAAATTATATGTTGAAATCCTAACTCCTAAAGTGACAGTTTAGGAAGTGAGGCCTTTATGCAGGAACTAGATCACAAAGGCGGAACGCACATGAATGGGATTAGTGCCCTTCTAAAAGAAGCCCAAGACAGATATCTCTCTTCCACCATGTAAGGACACAGCTAGAAGGCACTACCTATGAACCACAAAGCAGGCCCTCACTCTACATCAAATAAGCCTGCACCTTGTTCTTGGACTTCCAAGTCTTGAGAAGTGGGAGAAATGCATTTCTGTTGTTTATATGCTATCCAGTTTATAGTGTTTTGTAATATAAGTCCAAATGGATTAATTTTGTTTATAGTAACAAAGCACACGTGCTGACTTCCCCTTAGTTCTATTCCATGGTGGCAAACACCGATTTCTTTTTTACCCTGGTTCTTCTGCTGATAAATTCTATAGTTTGAAATAATACATTCCTGGTGATATGCTTTGATTTTTCTAATTGAAATTTTACCTATGACTTCCAACACAGTTCTCTTATACCATCTTTTCTCAAACATAAATAATTTTATCTCCCACCTTCTCATTATTTATATATCCACACTTCTGGTTTAAATTAACATTCAATATTTACTTAATTATGACCCTGTGAATAATGTTTAAGTTGGGCCAGATAGTTAACTATGATTATTATCTATTATTATGATACCTTTTTATGAAGTTCCTGTGGCCACTCTGCACATTTCCATTGTAGGTATTGTTTTTTCAGAGGGGCAATACAAAGTCATCTATGTATCTGTCATTAATACATTCAAACATTTCTGGCAAATCTGTAATGCTCCTATCAATGCATTTATCCACATTAGGTCATCTAACTAGCTTTTATTCTAGCGCTCACTACAGCTCCTGCATCTGCCCATCTGTGTGCACCCCCTCCTGTAAGGGGTTTTAGCACACTGTGTCAGAAAAGATAAGCCACACCCCTGTCGCACACCCTGAGGGGGGGTTGGGGAGCAGGGTTCAGGGAACTCTCCCTTTTCAGTAATTTTAGAGATACTAATCCATTGTCCTCTATCTCTAGTGCTACTCTTGAGATGTTATATGCCATTCTGATACCACATATTTCCTGTGATTTTTTTTTTTACACTTATCAATGAAAACTTTTAGGATTTTCTCTGTATTACCAGAATTTATATAATTATATGATTTGTTGTAAATGTATTTTCACTTATTTTACAAGGTTTTGGATGGGTCTTTTTAATCTGGAAATATTTTTATTCATTCAGGAAAATGTTCTTGTAGTATTTCCTACCTAAATTACTTTTCTAAATGTTTTCTTTCTAGAAATGGTAACATTTAGATATTAGAGTTACTGTATTGTGTCTCTAATTGTCTTATTTTTTTTCTCATTTAATATCTAATTTTTATTTGTCATACTTTTTGGAATATTTACTTTCCAAATATGATATTGATTTTAATATTCAACATCATAGTTTTAGTTTAAAATATCTCTTTATCCTCTTCTGATTATGTTATTTATCCTTTCCTGTTCTTGTTTCTTGAAAAAAAGGAATTTTCATTTACTTCTGGGAATATTAATTATAGGTTTTTTTTAAAAAAAAAACAAAAACAACTTTTGTTTGCTTCATGTTGTACCACTATTTCCTCTGATTCCTTTTACTTTCTTATTCATTTTCTATTTTTTATGAATTTATTATCAAAGGATTCTTCAGATATGTAGAAATATCCAGTGGTTCAGGCAGAATTAAGATTCCTGCCTCTGGTATACCTGCCTTATATAGACCTCTCTCCTTGTGTATGAATATGGTGGGATCATTTTTTCCTTGATTGACTATGTTAATTAAATTACATTGTATAGTGCTCCATCTTGGCAGACTAGAGACGAATACTTCTGTTGGTTCTGAAGAAGCAAACTGGCCTGTGGCCAGGACCTGAGGCTAGTCTCAAATAGCTGAGAGAGCCTCCAACCAAAAATCAGCAGGAAAACTTGAACCTCAGTTCTAAAGTCATATTGTAAGAGATTGATTGTGACCAACTACCTGAATGATCTTGCAAACAGATTATTCTCTAATCAAGCTCCAAATATACAGCTTGACTGGCATTTTGACTTTAGTCTTTAAGACACATTTATTAGCTCATAGTTCTGTAGGCCGTAAAACGAAACATGGCTCAACTGCCAATAAATGGATATTGTTTTAAGTTTCTAAGTTTATAATATGATAATTTCTTACACAACACTAGAACATTAGTGTTCTTGTAGAACACTAATACATCTGGTGATCATGCTGCATCTGCTGCTATTTAAGGGAGAAACACCACAGAGCAGATTGAAAGCTCTGAGTACATGAGCTATTTAAGTACTTGAGCACATAATTCATGCCTGTGGCCAAATTTCACAGCCAAAGATTGGTCTTTCCTTACCATCTTTTAAAAATAGTACCTCTAAGACTATATTACCTTACATTTCCCAAATTTGATGAAAAACAATAATCTACACATCCAAGAAGACCAACTAACTCCAAGTAGAATAAATACAAAGATAATCACACCCAGACACATCATAGTCAAAATATTGAAAGCCAAAAAATTAAAAGTCATAAGAAAAAGATGAGGCATTATGAAGAATGGAATCCCAATAAAATTAACAACTAACATCTCTTTTGAAACTATGAAGGCCAGAAAGCAGTGGGACAATATATTCAAAGCACTGAAAATGTAAAACAAAACAGAATACAATAAAACTTTCAACCAACCATCTTATATCCAGCCAAAATATATTTTTAAAATGAAGGTAAAATATAGTCAAGTGCTACCTAACGAAGTTTCAGTCAATGATGGACCACATCTTAAGGTGGTCTTATAAAAAATATCTTACTATATTTTTACTGTATCTTTTCTATATTTAGATACATTTGGATACATAAATGCTTACCATTGTGTTACAATTGTTTACAGTATTCAGTACTGTAGCAGGCTGTACTTATTAGGAGCAAAAGGTTATACCATTAGGCTAGGTATAGGTTCCCATAATAATGAAATTTGTTCCCACAACAATGAAATTCCCTAAGTACACATTTCCCAGAATGTATCCCCTTTATTAAATGGCACATGACTGTAAAGAATTTCCCAGGCAGGTAAAATCACAAAATTTATTGGTTGGCATTCCGCTTTAGAAAATTATTAAAAAGTAAAGAATGTTCTCTAGGCTGCAAGCACGTGACACCAGACGGTAATTCAAATCAACAAAGCAAAAGGGTGCCAGTACAAACAACCATTTTGATAATAATACAAGTCAGTATAACTATATATTTATTCTTTTTAAAAAACTGATTTAAAAGTAATTGGATAAAGTAATATGTATATAATTAAATTGTTGAGATTTTAACACATAGAAATGTAATATTTGAGAAAAACAATGGGTGGGCGGGAGCAAAACATTATTGGTATAAGTATATGACACCTTGGTAACTAGTATTCACAGGAAAAAAAATTTAAATCAGCTCTTATAAAGAGGAAGATGAATATAACAAACTCTGTAAATATGCATTTGTTCTTATGTCTTCTTTCATTTTTAAATTAAAGACATAAAATTCCAAAATAAAATACTTATACCATTGTATTTTAGGGTTTGTAATATACATAAATATAATATGTATAAATATAATAGCACAAAAATGTGGGCAATGTAGCTATACAGGAGTAAAATTTTCATATTCCACTGGAATCAAGTTAATAAAAATTTGTGGTAGACTGAAAAATTAAGATGCATATATTTTAAGTCTTGGCATAATCATTAAGAAAATAATTTTAAAAATACAATTGACCATTATTAAAGGGATTAAAATGTTACTAGGAAGTATACATGTGATAAAAAAAAAAGACAGTAAAAGTGGAGCAAAAATGGCATGAGCCTTATAGTAAAGCAAATGTAAAAGGGCATTTATATCTGACTATAGTCATAACAACATTAAATACAAATGAATTAAAAATCAAATCAAAAGTCAGGTATTATTAGATTAAATTGAGAAAAAGAACAGGATTTAACAATATGGTGCCTATGTAACACACACTCTAGATTCGAAGATACAAGTGGGTTGAAAGTCAGTTGGGTACAGTGGCTCATGCCTGTAATCCAAGCACTTTGGGAGGCCAAAGTGGGCATATTGCTTGAGCCCAGGAGTTCAAGACTAGCCTGGGAAAATGGTGAGAGCCTATCTCTACAAAAAATAAAAAAGTACTGGGCGTAGTAGTACATACCTGTGGTCCAGCTACTTGTGAGGGGGAGGTGGAAGGATTGCTTGAGCCTGGGAAATTCAGGCTGCAGTGAGCTGTCATGGTGCCACTGCACTCCAGTCTGGGTGACAGAGTGAGACCTTGTTTCAAAACAAAACAAAAACAAAGAGGTTGAAAGTAAAAGGATGGAAAAAATACACCATGCACACAACAACCATAAGAGAGCTAACGTGGCTATATTATTATTGCCAAGTTAACTCGATTCTGGTAATCATTTCACAATGTCTGCATGTATCAAATGATCACCTTGTATATCCCAAATATATTCAATTTTTACTTGTCAATTATACTGCAATAAAACTAGAAAAAAAGATAAAACAAGCCAATGAATATACGAAAGGCCACAAAATGATTGGGCAGAGACTGCTGTTTTCCTGAGGGACTGAATTGAAAATTCTATAGGACTTTTTTCCTGGGCTGATCAGTTATTCCAGAGAGGAATCCTCCGGTTTCATGACTGGGGCAGAGCAGGTATAGCTTTGGTGGTGTTGATGTGGTATGAACTTCCTAGATAGCATTCTGAGAGTTTAGGGGCTTAGGTGGGCCAGGGAATAAACATTCAGATGTGAATTCTCCATGTCCACTTTTCAAGATATCACCTCTCTTCTACCCTAAATTGTGCTCATTCTCCCTACACTACATTTTTTCAGCTTCATTTTTTTTTTTTTTTCTGAAACTGGGGTCTTCTTAGACTGAAATAGAATAATTGCCTAAATGGGAAAATTAGGGAAAGGAATTAACGGGAAAATTTTTAAGTTCTAAATCTTTTTCAAGTTTTCACTCATAACTACTTTCTAAACCCTGAGCCACACTTTGGCCTTAATCTTTTCTGGGAATTCCAGCAGGAGTTTGAACGTTCCTTTCTGCCAGATTAGTTACCCTACATCTCCTCTGAATTTTCCATACAGTTACTTCTGTTATGTGTTGTCTCTTCCTTTCCTCTGTCTTCTTAAATTTCTGATTTTGATAATACTTCCCTTTACTATCATCTTGGTGGGATTTTGGCAACAGCAAACAGAAATATACTTATTCAATTCAGCATGTTTGATCTTAATGTGTAATTCCTCAGAAATTAGTCAACAGAGTAAAAATAAAACAACTTTGGGCTAAGGAGACTTAGTTCAAGTACTGAGTCTATGTCACACTGATGATAGCATAATAATGAGGTTACGTATTTTCTCTGAAGCATTGTTTCCTCAATGGGGAAACATGCATAATAATACCTATTTCAAAAATGAGAAAAGACAGAGACAGTGCTTTTCTGACTTGCTTCTTTGTGGCTGTATTAATCATCATCATCATCACCATCATCATCACCATCATCATCATCATCATCCAGGCTCCAAATAAAAGCAATATGCCCCAAAGTGTCTTGGGTCAGTGTTTGAAATTTTCTTAAAATTTCAAGCTATTGTTCCACCTTTCCAATCAGAAAGAATTTGCTTTGAAGAGAACACGAATCACAATTTTGGAGTCTATTACATCTGAAATATAGATGAGAAAGCTGAATTCAATTTTGAAGATTGAGTGGGATGAGATGATAGTGAATAGAGGGACCATAAAGTCACAGTGGTATAATAAGTATTAAAATCCTTGGAAATGAGATTTGTGGGCCGAACATGTTGGTTCACACCTGTAATCCCAGCACTTTGAGAAGCTGAGATGGAAGGATCACCTGAGGTCAGGAGTTTGAGACCAACTTGGCTAACATAGTGAAACCCCGTCTCTACTAAAAATATAAAATGTAGCTGGGCATGGTGGCTTGCCTAGGGTCTCAGCTACTCGGGGAGCTGAGGCAGGAGAATCGCTTGAACCCGGGTGGCAGAGTTTTCAGTGAGTTAGCTCACCAGCCTAGGAGACAGAGCGAGACTGTATCAAAGGAAAAAAAAAAAAAAAAAGAGAGAGTTTTGCGGTTTAATCAGAGTTTACTAAACTACAAATCTATTGTTTAATAAGAGCTTTCACAATAGTATGTCATTCCTTTAATTCTAGCACTTTGGAAGTCTGAGTCAGGAGGATCACTTGAGCCCAGGAGTTTGAGAAATGACATTTGTGAGGTGTCATAACTTATTTATGATATTTAAGGGGAAAATACATCTATATACATAAATATACATGCATACATATATATGATACACATATATATGATATATATGTATACATATATCTGATACACATATATATGATAGATATGTATACATATATATGATACACATAGATATGATATATATGTATACATATATACAAATATATACATGATACTACTTGAAGGGAAATTATATATATGTAAATCTATCTATATATTTTCATTTTTCAGCTAATTGCATTTTTGAAATTTACTTTTTCCTCTTTTCTGTCTTTAGATTTTAAGTATGATGGCTTTATGGTCATAACCCTTCCTTGCTTAATATCACTTGCCTGTATTCATGGGTAATACTGTCTTTGGCATGAATAATTCATTTATAAAATAACAAGCACATCCTCATCATCCCAAATTAACCCAATGAGTATTAAATGGAAAGTTAAATAGCTCATTGACATTCTTGTGAACCAGCAACACCACGGTGGAATCTGATTGGCAGAAATAATAACTAAAAATCACACAAAAAAATTAAAATTCGGGAACCAGAAGAAGTAAATGCAGATATCTGACTGTCATAAATAATAAACACCTGCTATTCAATATTTAATATAAATACCAGTGTATTTAAAATGTGATTAGCATCACAAGCAAAAACACTTTTTATTTGTATAACATTAATTTCTGGACAAAAGCCTTCTAGTCTTCATGTGGCTTGTAAATGTTTTCTCTGTATATAGGGAACTTTATTTAGGCAAGATCGTTTTTGACTGGAAAATTATCCCATTAATTAAATACTTTTCAGAGTGACTGCTTTGCACACAATTTCATGCTACTAGATTTAAAATTGCTGTATTTTAAAATGATTAATAAGTTGTCCATGTATTTTGTAAACATTCCCAAAGAAGGTAGTCAGTAAAACAGTAAAATTGCTGGAGTGCAAGTATTTATCACTGATCCAATAAGATTTTATGTAGCCTGTAACTGCAATATTATATATTTTATGCTTCCTCTGTCTTTGGCGCGATATACATTAAGTTATTTTCCATGAAGTTAATTTCACAATCAGTAGACGTCTCTGAACAATATTTTGTTACAGTTTCATGGGTACTAGATGTTTACAGGGTTCATTACTTTCCCCCCAGCTAGTGATAAGGAGCCAGACAACCTGAACTCACATTGTTTATGTTCTGAAATGATGCTTGATATCTAAGCTATAATTATCTTTTATTTCCTTAGATCTATCACATTTATAAACTTCTTCTCCTACTTTGAGATATATTACTAGCTCACCTAAGAGCTTACGTAGCTCCATGGATACCAAAGGCATGTCTAGAACAGTGTGTATTTTTTAATTTAAAAAAATGAGGGGAATCTATTTCAGTTCTTGGGTTTTTTGTAGGTAAGAAGGAAAAGGTAATTTTCTATCCTACAAGTTGAGGAAAAGGGAATTTTCTATCCTATAAGTTGACTGAAAATATAATATTTCATAATTCAAATATATAAAATCAAATATTTTATGAATGTGTATGTATATACATGTGTAATATGTACTTATATATGGTCTGTAGCACCATAAACCTGTTATAATAAGTAGAATGAGTTTTATGAAAAAGAGAGTTACTCAGTTAAAGCAGCTGGATAAGGATTTGGTATTTTTAAATTTTAGTGCCAGCTCTCTGTCACTGACCTATTTTGTGAACTTAACACAAGTGGCTCAGTTTTTTATTTCTGTTCTAAATTAGAGACTGCCATATTGACTCAAGTAATGGTTTTATGAGAAAGAATAATGAATGAAAAGGAGTGTGAAACTAGTGACCAATGATTGCTATTGAAATTGTTTATTGCCTCAGGAACTGTAGTGATGCGGCACCTACCTTTGTGCATTTACACATATCTGGGTTATTAGGATCTTCAAAGTCACTTCTTGGTCACAAATTTTGAAAGCAACTGCTTGGGAACCTACTGGTTATGTTAGTACTGAGTTTGGCCTAAACAATGCCTCTAATTCTGCAAAGTCAATTGCTGTTTCTCAGAAAACATATTTCCCCACTTGGAAAGAAAAGGTTACAATCATTTTTACTAATTTGATTATTGTAAGAATCACAGTGTTTTGAAAGCCAGGAAACTTGCTTGTAAAATTCAAAGTGTAATATAGATGTAAAATATTTCTGTAAGTATTTCAGAATCAAAATGTACCACAGGTAAACTATTGGGGATATTTAGTAAACTGCGATGACTTTCAACTTAAGAATGTTCATAGCTTTAATTTTTTGAGTTGAAGTAATTCTCCTTCTGCTAAAAGTTTTAACAATAGTTATCAATGATCACACCATGATCTTGCAAACTTCTAAGTTAACCATCCACTCAGCCACTATCCTTTCTTTTATTTTCAAATGTCTTTAAAAATAATCTCTACATATGATTTTGCTTTCTTGTATTTATACAATTTTTATTCCTTATAGGCCATAGTTTAGCTTCCTCCATTCAAATAAAACTGTTCTATTATCACTAAGAACTGTTTTCGTCACTAACTTTAAAGACTTCTTTCATTTTTTATTCTCATTGAACCATCCACACACAGTACTTGAAAGTTTGATTATTCCCTATTTCCTGAAATTCTTGTTCTTTTGCTTTCTTTAAAATTATCTATGCTAGTTATGTCGAGTTCTTTTCCCATTTCTCCCTTTCCTTTGCATTTCACACCCCATCCTAAGCCATGAAACATAGTCACTACCTAATATTCAATATTTTGTCCTCATCTTTTTTCACTTTTCTCTCTTATCCATTTCTCTTTCATTAATAAATTCTTTTCTATGGCTTCATCAATCATTCAAATGATGATAAATTCCAATTCTATATCCCTGATTTCTACCATTTCTCCATTATTATTTCCTAATACTCCCTTTGATAGCTTTGAAATTGGCAACTGTAACATGAACATGTCTGATGTTTCTCACATGTCTGATGTTTCTCACCTTTATGATCTGGGTCATCCTCTGATTTTGGTCTCAGCCATTTCCATTTCTTTTCATGCCAAAATGCTAAAACTACAATTGTTGCATAAATTCCATAGCTGCTAAAAATTTTTAAACCAGTTAAATTAGAAAGACTAGAAATTAGTGGCTAAGGGAAAGCATGCTGAATTTTAAATAAAATAGGTTGTAAGTTATTAAAATTAGAATTGAAAATAGTATGGTAGGCTATCATTTTATATTTAATTTTTCTCAGTTCTCATGGATTGAATTCTCTCAGTGGGGGTTGATATTTCAAAGGATTGATACCTATTTTTATTTTTATTTTTTTGGCAAGAGGAGGCAGTTATATGAAGAATCATTTGTTATATGGAGAGCCAAAATTTACTCCAGATCAGTAGTTCATTTTGTTAAGTACATTTTTGTTTTACTCAGTTTCCTGATGTAGAAGACATTTTTGTTCTATTATGCAAATATGCTTAATGAATGTCTAAAGAATATGGGAGACTGTACTAGGATTTTGAAAGACGAAAAAATTCAGGCACAGTTTTTATGTCAGGGAATTTAGAGTCTTGATGTAAACTTATGTGAGAGAATATATGCAAAAAATGTTTATAATACTAGATAGAGTCAAATAAGTGTCTTAAGAGAGAAAGAGATAAAGTGCTTTGTGGAGTTTATGATACATAATAAAATATATGTGGCTTGGTGTTTTACTCATATGCAGGCAGCAATTTTTACTTTTGCTAGCCGTCTGTAGTTTTTCATAATGAGAAACTGAGTTGTGTAGTGAACGGGCTCATGGCCTCTAGAGCCAAACTTCCTAGATCAGATCTGTAATCACTTACTAGCTCTATGCTGTCTGTGAATTTCTTCATCTGTAAATCATGTATAATAATAATAGTTTGTCTCACATAGTTATGATAAAATTAAATTGAGTATATTTGTAACTCACTCAGAACAATAACTGCCTTATAGAAAGTAGTACATACACGAAAGCTAAATGTCTTAATAATATTACTATAATTTTTCTTCAGTCAGATTAACAATAACTTCAATTTCAGACTCATTTTTACTTCTAAAACTTTGATATATTCCCATCTAAGAATCTGACAATAGGCAATGATCAAAAGTCTTTTCATAAAATAAGACAGAACATAGGTGGATTTCATCCAAAATTATGGATGACGATATCCTATGAGTAAAGTCCATACTCTATGTAACAAAGGTATACTTCAAGCAAAAGGATTTTTAAAAATGAGAATCATAAGAAGTTAATTTCCCATTCTTTAGCGTATTTGTCCTGAAGTATGTTGTCTGACTTTTATTGAAGTCTCCAGGGACGGGCTAAGTTAGAAATACTATCAGTGTGTTTATATACTCATATTTGCTCCAGGCGCTTTCAACTATAATGGATATTAAATGTTCAAAATGTTTGAATATAATTATTTAGCTCTCCATTAAAAATTTTTTCTATTAAATTGGAATCTACAAATTTGTTAACAACATCTCTGCAATATTAATTTCTATTTCATATTATTTCACATGCAGAAGTTTGTTCTTATTAGACTAGTGAGAAACTAATTGAAATGTGTAACTTTTGATTATAGTTACATTTAAAACTAAAACTGCTGTTTTAATAAACATTTGTAAGAACTTCATAGGATGAGATATAACACTATTTTTCATTATTCTCCACTTTTACAATTTGAGATTAATGTTATAACATCCTTTACATTAGGATATCAACAAAATAGAGGAAAATTTGGGTAACAAAGTAAATATGATCCCTTTTTTCAGTTATAGAGAATTTGATATTGAAGATTTACTATTGTGTCTGACGTTGTTATTATTAGTGTTTTTACATTGAAAAGAATTTGAGAATTTGAGATTAAAAGCTTTAGACACAAAGGTAGACGCCATAGTTATTCAAAAAATTATGAGCATATATGATGGGAAAGAAATAATGAATCTGTTCAAATAGAAATTGGATAAATTTTACAGCATCCCTCTAAGCATTTAGAGCAATATTGTTTAAATCATTTGACTTAGGGTAATGTTTGTATATTATTATGATGAAATATAATATCTGTCTTTAAAATTGATAACATAATTAAATATATATATTATGTGAAAACAACACATAAGTTATTATATAATTTTAAAGTATAATACCTAAACATAATTAGACAAAAAATATAGACATAGTCTCTCTCTCTATATAGCCACTTGTTAGTATTTTAAAAGATGATTTCACAAATAAGTCAGAACTAGAGCTCAAGAACTTGTTTAAAAGCGAGGGTGGCTGAATCCTATGACTGTGCAATGAGAGACACTTAAATCTTATGAAAGTGAAGGTGAGGATGATTCCAGCCTGGTATTTGATTTAAAAGTAGTCTCAGCTGCAGGAAAAAAACAAAAGAAGGAGTGTAAAAGAAGGTCACCCTGAAACATATGCAATAAAACAAATAGTTAACACTTTAGTAAAGTAATCCAGAAAGAAAAACAGATATATGCTGCCAGTGATGGATGCAGGTATGAAGTAGAAAGACATTGGAAAGGTTCACATTAAAAAATGATCTGTACAGATGAGTATAAAGAAAAGGAATTATAAAGTACTTGAGCACCAACTACATTATGGTTCTGAAGCACAAAATTTGAGACAATTGTGAAGAAGCCTCAACTGACTCTCACGTGGTTTCCTCTACCTTTATTTATATCAAACCAGTGAAGGAGCTCAGTATCCCATTTCTCTCCAAACCTCCCCTCCCGGCTTCACTCTGTCATTTAAAAAAAAAAAAAAGTATTTCTTATCCATTAATTGGATTTAATTATTCTCAAAAATATAAAAAATTAATCTATCATATTGTGCTCATGGCTGACTACTCTATTTGTTAGGCTGGGCTGACCTTGGGCCTAATAATTTTCTTCCATTTTTAAAAATTAAGTTCTGATTCCAAGTTTTGAACAAGTTAACTGAATTTATCTGATTGACTCCACATTCTTATTCCTCATTTCATACATCTCTAAAATGGGTTGTTAACTGCACTATAATAATAAATAAGCTTTAAAAAAGTTGATGAACATGCCATTTAATCAACTGTAAGGGAAATGATGAAGAAATATTAGTGTGCCAGAAGGCAATCAGAATATTTCCAGTTTACAATGCAGAGCTAGATAATAAATGAAACTGGTAAAAAGACAAATTGTACTTTAGGAAGTGTTCAACTCTGATAACCTGACCAACTTTGCAAAAGCTCTTGTTGACATGCTGGAACGATTAACATTATATTAGGAGTGAGAAATGTCCTGGTTTGTGCAAATTATAATGTAACTTGATTTTGTCTTTTTTTTTTTTTTTTAATGAATGAAAGGTATATTTCCTGCTTAAACACATGTGGACCTCATATCCAGGGTCTCAAATGCACAGGTAATGCGTAATCACATTTTGAAATGCTTAATGCTTATTTTGTTCAAGCTTGAAACTCTTATTTATTACTGATAATTGTTCTAAAGTATTTCTTGCTTTAACCTAATGCAGCTATATCTTCCTTACTTATTGTTTATTTGCTTATTGCTTATTATTTAATTTACTCACATTTGCTATAATGATAGGCTCTTTTAGTACAGGACCCTGAAAGTAGATTGCTTTTTATGAAGAATTTCAATATAATCAAAAGGGAAGCTTCATGTTCTCTTAAATGCTTATTAAATATTAGTTGATGGTGATGATAACCTTTTTGTACTTTAAGTCCAACTTGCAGTAGTAATTCAAGGTATATTTGAAAGAGAATCTTGATTTTCATCTCAAACTCTTTTGCTTGTACAGTTCTTGAAGATAACTTATAAAGATAATGAAAAAATAATAATTCCTTCAATTCTTTATACTGATTTTAGAGTTCTTTCATTTAATTAACTAAGTAATGTACACATTTATTTTAAGGTCTTACCTTTAAATATTTTTCCTTAACTTATGAAAATGAAATGCATTCAAAGATGAATGAAACTAAAAGATTTTGAGCCTACAAGGATCTATGGACTGGTGAGAAATGAATAATCATTAAAATATGTTCCACTTAAGAGATGACATGAGAAAGTTTGATTTGCAAAATCGATTGAGATATATTAATGAAATCAAATAGCAAATAGAACCATAATTTTGTTTGCTACTTTTCACTGTCACTGATTTTAGTTGTTGGTTGAAACAGGGAGATTGTATAATGTCTTCAAGAAATCCATGTTTAATTGTTTTAATATTGATTGTCTTTCCTAGAATTTAAATTCTTTTTCATTATGTAAGCATTTCAAAGATTTGCCTTTTTTTTTATGAATGACTTTGCTTTCTAAAGCACCTTCATGCCTTTGCAACAGTTTTCAGTTATTCAAGTATCCTTAAACTTGTAACAGATGATAACCATTTGGTAGTTAAGAGAAAATGGCAGAGAAAGATTGTACTGTATACCTCATCCTTAGTTATAACTGAAATAATATAAATAATTTAGAATTCAGGAAATTAATTCTTTTTTAAACAGCATACCATTATTTAGTGAAACAACTACTGCTATCTGGTATGCTTTTGTTGTATATTAATAGAATGAACTCCATGTTTTTAAATAAAAGTAAAATGAATATAGCTGTACAATTCTAGAAATAAAGAAAACTGTTTTTCTTCAATGTACTAGATATTGCAAAGGCTCCTTTTCAAGGCGATCAGGTTTACATATGTAAAAAATTGGATATGAAACCATAATACATAAGGTCACTGTTTCATGTAGGTGTTCTTTTTTTTTTTTTTTATTTTTGAGACGGAGTCTCGCTCTGTCGCCCAGGCTGGAGTGTAGTGGCCGGATCTCAGCTCACTGCAAGCTCCGCCTCTCGGGTTTACGCCATTCTCCTGCCTCAGCCCCCCAGTAGCTGGGACTACAGGCGCCCGCCACCTCGCCCGGCTAGTTTTTTGTATTTTTTGGTAGAGACGGGTTTTCACCGTGTTAGCCAGGATGGTCTCGATCTCCTGACCTCATGATCCGCCCATCTCGGCCTCCCAAAGTGCTGAGATTACAGGCTTGAGCCACCACACCTGGCTCATGTAGATGTTCTTAATAGTGCCTTGTGATAGGTGAAAACTGTGTTATTTAGGTAAAACCATATGATGCTGTCACAAATAAGTCTAAAATGTAGTTAACCTGAACTACTATACTGTTTCATTTCAACCTAATTCATTTACAATCAAATAATAAGATTTTAGCAAAGCTCTTGTGTCTGTTTACCACAGCTGGTATGGTTGTAATTTACTTATATCAATGGAATTATAGCAATATATTCAGCAATTATGTTTGAAGTGTTAATAGAAAATGACATCGCCTTACAATGAACGAGCCAATAGTATTTCTACTTTGGGATGGATAAATCCATAGGGAAGAATATCAGATAGTATTTTACTAGATTATTTTATGGTTTTATTCAATGAACAGTTCAAAAATTTATATAATTCATTTTTTACAAAGCTTGAATAAAATGAAACCCTTGATTTGAGGAGATCAGAGTCTATGGGAATTAAGTGTCTCTAAATAAATAATTGTCTTTTAAGTAGGCACAGTAGTGGGAGAAATAAATTCCACTTGGAGTCATCAGGGAGGGATGTGATAATATTTGTAAGGGAAACAACTTTCAGTGTGAGATTGTAGTTGATATTTTAGGTATGTAGAATATGTGCAGCAACACAGAGGTAGAAATTATTTTCTTTTACCGGATTGTGTTAGGTAACTGACAACAGCTAGAGTGTATGGTACATTATTAGGAGTAGAGTTTGTAAGTGGGCATGACAGTAAAGGAGTAGATGAACCTGAAAACACAGTTGAAACGGACTCCAAATATATTTGAATGGTGAGTTGTTTGAACTTCGTTTTGTATGCAATGAAAATCCAGAGAAAGTTCAACAGGAAAGTGACATGATCACCACTTTATTTTAGAAAGCGAAAGGTAGCATCAGAATGAAGATGTGGAAGATTAATATAAGAGAGGAGATGAAAAAGGTAGACTCAATAGCAGGCTATTGAAATACTTAATGTGAGAAATTATGCAGTTTGGATTAAGGAATTCTACATGGACTACAAGGGAAATTAACACATGGAGGTGATACGAAACATAGAAAAAGTAATGTTTCAATCTGTTGTATAAACATCCTATGATCAATATATCAGTCAATTACATTTGTCTCATACATACACATTTCTCTAAAAATTAATTGGTTCTCTTAATAGACTCACAAAGCTTTGGTAATAAAATAGATCCTCTGTAAATGTGCTTAGATGAAGTGAAAAACCATGAATGGCATAAGAATATAGGTTCATTTGATTATGCCTTAAGGTGACTATGAAACTGCTTAGGTTTCCTTGAGGTTTCTCTAGAGATAAGATCATCTGGAACACTACTCCAAAAGCAGTCTCATGTTCTTGAGGCTGAAACTTGTTATTTTACAAGGACTGAAATAACAAATTAAAATTGCTGAAGTACCTTTAGGTGAATATTTTGCCTTGCTGTTACTCAGCTGACAAAACAAGAAAATTCTTAAGAAAGAATGAATTTGCCCTTTGACAATAAGAAATTATAGGTGACAACTAATTGTTTGACAGAGATGCAAAATATGGATTCTGTTTCCCTTCTGTGTTGACATCGGGCTGACCTTTGGCTCACTTTGCACAGAAGGTTCCAGTCACATTCAGAATGGATTATGGCATACTGAGCACTGTCTCAACATGTTCTTACTGTCAGCAGATCGCAGGAGGGATTCCCTGTGGAGGATGTTGTAATCTCCCACTGGATGCTTTTTTCCTTTTCCTTTCTTCTTTTCTTTGCTTTGAAGAGCTGGACAAGAAAGGTATCTGAGCTGAAAGCTCAGGAAACCTGGAGGGCAAGTGCTGACATTCATGAGATCAGAGTTACTCTTGCAAGAGCTAACCAGCAGGGTAAACAGTTTGCTACAGCTTTAATAAATGAGACTAATAGAAATAGATGAGTTAATCTGCACATTTTTCATTTTCTTACTCAGCTAGTAGTCACTGAGCTCTCTATCATATAATTTTTCCCCCATACCCTTTGCTATTTCTTTCAATTAACTCATCATCTGCCTTCAGTCTTCATAAAACAAAAGCAGCATTCAAAAATGTGATGTGTTTCCAGCTTTTCTGCCCTGCTTTTTTCCCATCTTTGTGGTTTTGTCTGCCTCTGGTCTTTGATGATGGTGATGTACTGATGGGGTTTTGGTGTGGGTGTCCTTCCTGTTTGTTAGTTTTCCTTCTAACAGTCAGGACCCTCAGCTGTAGGTCTGTTGGAGATTGCTTGAGGTCCACTCCAGACCCTGTTTGCCTGGGTATCACCAGCAGAGGCTGCAGAAGATAGAATATTGCTGAACAGTGAGTGTACCTGTCTGACTCTTGCTTTGGAAGCTTCATCTCAGGGGTGTACCCCGCCATGTGAGGTGTGGGATGTTGGTCTGCCCCTAGTGGGGGATGTCTCCCCATTAGGCTACTCAGGGGTCAGGGACCCACTTGAGCAGGCAGTCTGTCTGTTCTCAGATCTCAACCTCCATGTTGGGAGATCCACTGCTCTCTTCAAAGCTGTCAGACAGGGTCCTTTGCATCTGCAGAGGTTTCTGCTGCTTTTTTTGTTTGTTTAGCTGTGCCCTGTCCCTGGAGGTAGAGTCTACAGAGACAGGCAGGGCTCCTTGAGCTGCTGTGGGCTCACCCAGTTCGAGCTTCCTGAAGGCTTTGTTTACCTACTTAAGCCTCAGCAATGGTGGGCGCCCCTCCCCCAGCCTCCCTGCTGCCTTGCGGTTAGATCCCAAACTGCTGTGCTAGCAATGAGGGAGGCTCCGTGGGCCTGGGACCCTCCCGGCCAGGTGTGGGATATAATCTCCTGGTGTGCCCTTTGCTAAGACCCTTGGTAAAGTGCAGTATTGGGGTGGGAGTTACCTGATTTTCCAGGTGTTGTGTGTCTCAGTTCCCCTGGCTAGGAAAAGGGATTCCCTTCCCCCTTGCACAATAAGAGCACATCTCCCCCTCCAAAGGAACACAGCTCATCACCACCAACGGATCAAAGCTGGACAGAGAATGACTTTGACAAGTTGAGAGAAGAAGGCTTCAGTCCATCAAACTTCTCAGAGCTAAAGGAGGAATTACGTACCCAGCGCAAAGAAACTAAAAATCTTGAAAAAAGAATGGAAGAATGGATAACTAGAATAATCAATGCAGAGAAGGCCATAAACGAACTGACAGAGATTAAAAACCATGACATGAGAAATATGTGACAAATGCACAAGCTTCAGTAACCGACTCAATCAACTAGAAGAAAGAGTATCAGCGATTGAAGATCAAATGAATGAAATGAAGCAAGAAGAGAAGTCTAAAGAAAAAAGAGGAAAAAGAAATGAACAAAGCCTTCAGGAAATATGGGATTATGTGAAAAGACCAAATCTATGTCTGACTGGGGTGCCTGAAAGTGAGAGGGAAAATGGAAGCAAGTTGGAAAACACTCTGCAGGAGAACTACCCAACCTAGTAATGCAGGCCAACACTCAAATTCAGGAAATACAGAGAATGCCACAAAGATACTCCTTGAGAAGAGCAACTCCAAGACACATAATTGTCAGATTCACCAAAGTTGAAATGAAGGAAAAACTGTTAAGGGCAGCCAGAGAGAAAGGTTGTGCTACCCACAAAGGGAAGCCCATCAGACTAAGAGCAGATCACTCGGCAGAAACTCTACAAGCCAGAAGAGAGTGGGAGCCAATATTCAACATTCTTAAAGAAAAGAATTTTCATCCCAGAATTTCATATCCAGCCAAACTAAGTTTCATAAGTGAAGGAGAAATAAAATCCTTTACAGATAAGCAAATGCTTAGAGATTTAGTCACCACCAGGCCTGCCTTACAAGAGATCCTGAAGGAAGCACTAAACATGGAAAGGAACAACCGGTACCAGCCATTGCAAAAACATGCCAAAATGTAAAGACCATCGATGCTAGGAAGAAACTGCATCAACTAACAAGCAAAATAACCAGTTAATATCATAATGACAGGATGAAGTTCACACATAACAATATTAACCTTAAATGTAAATGGACTAAATGGTCCAATTAAAAGACACAGACTGGCAAACTGGATAAAGAGTGAATACAACCATCTTCTACAGTATTCAGGAGACCCATCTCACATTCAGACACACACATAGGCTCAAAATAAAGGGATGGAGGAAGATCTACCAAGCAAATGGAGAACAAAAAAAAAGCAGGGGTTGCAATCCTAGTCTCTGATAAAACAGACTTTACACCATCAAAGATCAAAAGAGACAAAGAAGGCCATTACATAATGGTAAAGGGATCAATTCAACAGGAAGAGCTAACTATCTTAAATATATATGCACCCAATACAGGAGCACCAACATTCATAAAGCAAGTCCTTAGAGACTTACAAAGAGACTTACACTCCCATACAATAATAATGAGAGACTTCAACACCCCACTGTCAACATTAGACAGATCAATGAGACAGAAAGTTAACAAGGATATCCAGGAATTGAACTCATCTCTGCACCAAGCGGACCTAATAGACATCTACAGAACTCTGCACCCCAAATCAACAGAATATACATTCTTCTCAGCACCACATCGCACTTATTCCAAAATTGACCACATAATTGGAAGTAAAGCACTCCTCAGCAAATGTACAAGAAAAGAAATGATAACAAACTGTCTCTCAGACCACAGTGCAATCAAACTAGAACTCAGGACTAAGAAACTCAATCAAAACTGCTCAACTACATGGAAACTGAACAACCCGCTCCTGAATGACTACTGGGTACATAATGAAATGAAGGCAGAAGTAAAGATGTTCTTTGAAACCAATGAGAACAAAGATACAACATACCAGAATTTCTGGGACACATTTAAAGCAGTGTGTAGAGGGAAATTTATAGCACTAAATGCCCACAAAAGAAAGCTGGAAAGATCTAAAATTGACACTCTACTATCACAATTAAAAGAACTAGAGAAGCAGGAGTAAACACATTCAAAAGCTAGCAGAAGGCAAGAAATAACTAAGATCAGAGCAGAACTGAAGGAGATAGAGACACAAAAAACCCTCCAAAAAATCAATGAATCCAGGAGTTGGTTTTTTGAAAAGATCAACAAAATTGATAGACCACTAGCAAGATTAATAAGAAGAAAAGAGAGAAGAATCAAATAGACACAATAAAAAATGATGAAGGGGATATCACCACCGACCCCACAGAAATACAAACTACCATCAGAGAATACTATAAATACCTCTATGCAAATAAACTAGAAAACCAAGTAGAAATGGAACAGTTTCAGAAGGAATGGTACCAGCTCCTCCTTGTAACTCTGGTAGAATTCAGCTGTGAAACCATCTGGTCCTGGACTTTTTTTGGTTGGTAGGCTATTAATTATTGCCTCAATTTCAGAACTGGTTATTGGTCTATTCAGGGATTGAACTTCTTCCTGGTTTAGTGTTGGGCAAATCGAATCCAGCAGCACATCAAAAAGCTTATCCAGCATGATCAAGTGGGCTTCATCCCTGGGATGCAAGGTTGGTTCAACATACACAAATCAAAAAATGTAATCCAGCTTATAAACAGAACCAAATACAAAAACCACATGATTATCGAAATAGATGCAGAAAAGGCCTTTGACAAAATTCAACAACCCTTTATACTAGAAACTCTCAATACATTCGGTATTGATGGAATGTATCTCAAAATAATAAGAGCTACTCATGACAAACCCACAGACAATATCATACTGAATGGGCAAAAACTGGAAGCATTCTCTTTGAAAACTGGCACAAGACAGGGATGACCTCTCTCACCACTCTTATTCAACATAGTATTGGAAGTTCTGGCTAGGCCAATCAGGCAAGAGAAAGAAATAAAGGGTATTCAGTTAGGAAAAGATGAAGTCAAATTTTCCCTGTTTGCAGATGATATGATTGTATATTTAGAAAGCCCCATCATCTCAGCCCAAATCTCCTTAAGCTGATAAGCAACTTCAGCAAAGTCTCAGAATACAAAATTAATGTGCAAAAATCACAAGCATTTTTTTTTTAATTATTTTTTATTATGATACTTTAAGTTCTAGGGTACATGTGCATAACATGCAGGTTTCTTACATATGTATACTTGTGCCATGCTTCTGTGCTGCACCCATCAACTCGTCATTTACATCAGGTATAACTCCCAATGCAATCCCTCCCCACTACCCCCTCCCCATGATAGGCCCCGGTGTGTGATGTTCCCCTTCCTGAGTCCAAGTGATCTCATTGTTCAGTTCCCACCTATGAGTGAGAACATGCGGTGTTTGGTTTTCTGTTCTTGTGATAGTTTGCTAAGAATGATGGTTTCCAGCTGCATCCATGTCCCTACAAAGGACACAAACTCATCCTTTTTGATGGCTGCATAGTATTCCATGGTGTATATGTGCCACATTTTCTTAATCCAGTCTGTCACTGATGGACATTTGGGTTGATTCCAAGTCTTTGCTATTGTGAATAGTGCTGCAATAAACATACGTGTGCATGTGTCTTTATAGCAGCATGATTTATAATCCTTTGGGTATATCCCCAGTAATGGGATGGCTGGGTCATATGGTACATCTAGTTCTAGATCCTTGAGGAATCTCCATACTGTTTTCCATAATGGTTGAACTAGTTTACAATCCCACCAACAGTGTAAAAGGGTTCCTATTTCTCCACATCCTCTCCAGCGCCTGTTGTTTCCTGACTTTTTAATGATCGCCATTCTAACTGGTGTGAGATGGTATCTCATTGTGGTTTTGATTTGCATTTCTCTGATGGCCAGTGATGATGAGCATTTTTTCATGTGTCTGTTGGCTGTATGAATGTCTTCTTTTGAGAAATATCTGTTCATATCCTTTGCCCACTTTTTGATGGGGTTGTTTGTTTTTTTCTTGCAAATTTGTTTGAGTTCTTTGTAGGTTCTGGATATTAGCCATTTGTCAAATGAGTAGATTGCAAAAATTTTCTCCCATTCTGTAGGTTGCTGTTCACTCTGATGGTAGTTTCTTTTGCAGTGCAGAAACTCTTTAGTTTAATGAGATCCCATTTGTCAATTTTGGCTTTTGCTGCCGTTGCTTTTGGTGTTTTAGACATGAAGTCTTTGCCCATGCCTATGTCCTGAATGGTATTACCTAGGTTTTCCTCTAGGGTTTTTATGGTATTAGGTCTAACATTTAAGTCTCTAATCCATCTTGAATTAATTTTCGTATAAGGAGTAAGGAAAAGATCCAGTTTCAGCTTTCTACTTATGGCTAGCCAATTTTCCCAGCACCATTTATTAAGTAGGGAATCCTTTCCCCATTTCTTGTTTCTCTCAGGTTTGTCAAAGATCAGATGGCTGTAGATGTGTGGTATTATTTCTGAGGACTCTGTTCTGTTCCATTGGTCTATATCTCTGTTTTGGTACCAGTACCATGCTGTTTTGGTTACTGAAAAATCACAAGCATTCTTATACACCAGTAACAGACAAACAGAGAGCCAAATCATGAATGAACTTCCATTCACAATTGCTTCAAAGAGAATAAAATACCTAGGAATCCAACTTACAAGGGATGTAAAGGACCTCTTCAAGGACAACTACAAACCACTGCTCACTGAAATAAAAGAGGACACAAACAAATGGAAGAACATTCCATGCTCATGGATAGGAAGAATCAATGTCGTGAAATGACCATACTGCCCAAGGTAATTTATAGATTCAATGCCATCCCCATCAAGCTACCAATGGGTTTCTTCACAGAATTGGAAAAAAAACTGCTTTAAAGTTCATATGGAACCAAAAAAGAGCCTGCATTGCCAAGATAATCCTAAGTCAAAAGAACAAAGCTGGAGGCATCACGCTACCTGACTTCAAACTGTACTACAAGGCTGCAGTAACCAAAACAGCATGGTACTGGTACCAAAACAGAGATATAGACCAATGGAACAGAACAGAGTCCTCAGAAATAATACCACACATCTACAGCCATCTGATCTTTGACAAACCTGAGAGAAACAAGAAATGGGGAAAGGATTCCCTATTTAATAAATGGTGCTATGAAAATTGGCTAGCCATAAGTAGAAAGCTGAACCTGGATCCTTTCCTTACTCCTTATACGAAAATTAATTCAAGATGGATTAGAGACTTAAATGTTAGACCTAATACCATAAAAACCCTAGAAGAAAACCTAGGTAATACCATTCAGGACATAGGCATGGGCAAAGACTTCATGTCTAAAACACCAAAAGCAACGGTAACAAAAGCCAAAATTGACAAATGGGATCTCATTAAACTAAAGAGCTTCTGCACAGCAAAAGAAACTACCATCAGAGTGAACAGGCAACCTACAGAATGGGAGAAAATTTTTGCAATCTACTCATCTGACAAATGGCTAATATCCAGAACCTATAAAGAACTCAAACAAATTTACAAGAAAAAAACAAACAACCCTATCAAAAAGTGGGCAAAGGATATGATCAGATATTTCTCAAAAGAAGACATTCATACAGCCAACAGACACATGAAAAAATGCTCATCATCACTGGCCATCAGAGAAATGCAAATCAAAACCACAATGAGATACCATCTCACCCAGTTAGAATGGCAATCATTAAAAAGTCAGGAAACAACAGGTGCTAGAGAGGATGTGGAGAAATAGGAACACTTTTACACTGTTGGTGGGATTGTAAACTAGTTCAACCATTATGGAAAACAGTATGGAGATTCCTCAAGGATCTAGAACTAGAAGTACCATATGACCCAGCCATCCCATTACTGGGTATATACCCAAAGGATTATAAATCATAGTGCTATAAAGACACATGCACACGTATGTTCATTGCAGCACTATTCACAATAGCAAAGACTTGGAATCAACCCAAATGTCCATCAGTGACAGACTGGATTAAGAAAATGTGGCACATATACACCATGGAATACTATGCAGCCATAAAAAAGGATGAGTTTGTGTCCTTTGTAGGGACATGGATGCAGCTGGAAACCATCATTCTCAGCAAATTATCACAAGAACAGAAAACCAAACACCGCATGTTCTCACTCACAGGTAGGAACTGAACAATGAGATCACTTGGACTCAGGAAGGGGAACATCACACACCGGGGCCTATCATGGGGAGGGGGGAGGGGGGAGGGATTGCATTGGGAGTTATACCTGATGTAAATGACGAGTTGATGGGTGCTGACGAGTTGATGGGTGCAGCACACCAACATGGCACAAGTATACATATGTAAGAAACCTACACGTTATGCACATGTACCCTAGAACTTAAAGTATAATAATAAAGAAATAAATACAATAAAATGAAAAAAATGCGATGTGATTATTGGAAACATTTTGTTAATAACAGATATTCACAGAAAAGATGCTCACAAGACAGAAAGAAATTGAATTGTTACTGATATTTCTCAATAAAACTGGAATTTTTTGCAACTGAAAGACCACACGGTGGAGTTTCCTTTCAGCAAACACTCTAAAGCTGTGAGAACTTCCTGGAAATATTAGATACTGCAACTTCAGAAATATAGACTTTTTAAAAAAGGAAATATGGAATTAAATGAAAAAATGGCAATGTTGAATATGCTGTAGCATAGAATTCTAGGTCTCTAGGGAGTGTCCAGTGTCCTACATAATAAATCACAGGAAAAGATTAAAAATAAATTAGGATAGTGCTGTGTATCTATTTTATCCTTATACTTAGAGCCTTGGAAATGTAGAAGAAAGGCTGTCTCTTACATTATTTTCAGTGAAGTCTCTGTAAGAAAACAGGATGAACACTGCATATGAGACAAGTCTTCAAAAATGTATTTTAATTTATAAGTATTGAAAATTTACCCATTTCTGGAAATTAGGTATAATTCAAGACTATATAATGTCAGCAGAGAAGTGTCCTACACGGGGCTACATATGTGTCTGTCCACAGTCGTGATCTTGGATGTTTTAAAGGCTGCCAGGCATGTGGAAACGTTACCTTTGCTTTCAATTAGAGAAGGAAGCCTTTTCTCATAATGACCATTTGGTAATATATTCTAAATCAATCATTTGTCATCCTTACAAAAACTTTTTAAAATCCTGCTATTTTTAAAGTCATCAAGGTTATGATTAGACTAGGTGTCTTATTACAGCATTCAATGTAGTAAGCAAGAAAAATAACCTTTGTTTTCGTCCAGTGGCACAGCACGTTTCAGGGAAATCCTATTTTTGCAAATGTTTAAACTGGTTAATCTCTACTAAAGATGAGAAAATAATAAGGTTCTCCCATGTTGAGACTTCTTTGCTCAACCTTATGATGTTTTCAAATACCTGGGTGGTATTTTGATTATATTTTTATGGTTTTCTCTTTGACTTTCTGTTTATAGGGTCTTTAGATAAACTGAAGTTTCTCTTGGCTTTAGAAGATGAGTAGACAGCGTTAGTAATTTTATAGCAATTTGCAAAGATTAAGATAGAATTAATATTGAATTCTAAATACCAAAAGACAATATTTCCATAAGAAAACTGGTTTGGAAGGAAAACTTTGGAGTGGATATTTTCTAAATTTACTTAACATACCAATGCCGAAACATCAATGGCTCACACTTTGAAAATTCTCTCCTAAACATAGAGAAGACTCAGCTTTCAGCTTCAGCGATAGTCCTCATAGGTTGGTACCAGTGATAGGGAGAAACAATCCTATCTTTACATTCCATGTAATGCATTGATGTAAAAGCAGTAGATAGATAGCGCAGAGCCTGTCTTTTGGTCACAAGGAATTTTGAGAGATAAAGGGAGAGAAAGGCAGATGAGTGAAGGGCTGAAAAATCTGGTACACCCAGACTTTGTCTTGGACAGGAGGAGGCATCTTGTATAAGTTGAAGCAATTACCAAGGCTGGCAGCCCTTTAGAGTCTCTAGGTTGTGGAACTCTGGAAGGAGATTTCGTCTCCGAGGTTACAAAAGCCTAAATTTTGGGACTCAACATGGTTAGGCTGAAGAAGAGATGTAGTTTAGCTTTCTTGAGTTGCTTGCTGTACCTTTGAGGTGTAAAATGGAATCCAGTGTTCCTGCATGACCCTGCTCCAAGTGAAACTATTTGAGGTGATATGATCCAACTGTGGTCATTAGAGGATAGGGATGGGTTGCTTATTCCTGGTGTGGATGGAAGATGTAGCAGAGGTTCAGGAAAGTTCACAATACCAGCAAGGGCTGAGGTACTGACTTGGGAATTAGAGCTCATCATTAGGCCTTGATGAAGCCCTAGGAACCCTGACAGTGAGTTCCAGCAGGGGGAGCAGAAGTCAGACAGATAAGAAACTCAAAGAGACTGGAGGAGCCCAAGGACACAAGGTATTACTGTACCCCTCACTCGCTGTCATGAGAACAACGTAAGTCTCCTAGTATACTCACATTCTCCTCCTCTGAAGAAGAAAAAAGTGAAGGGGAAAGAATGTCAAGATAGAGCATCCATCTTAAAAGACTGAAGGATCCAAAAAAGATTCTTCAAAACATGTCTGTGAAGGATATGGAGTTTGAAGAGACTAAGTGTAAAAACCCGAAGAGACTGAAATATTGTTGTTTGGAAAAAATAAGTTTTCTTTTGTGTGGGGTAGGCTCCAGAAGAAAATTAGGCCAGGTTTAGAGAATAAAAGAGCTATTTTTGTATGTGTACCTTTGTGTTCTTTTAAGCTACTAAATTTGTTTCAAGAAATAGAAACCCATGCACTATTAAACTTTCTTTTTTTTTTAACATGGAGGTCCCAATTATTAATAAGTTTGTCCTATACGAAGTAATATTGTACTGTGGTTATAAGACCCAAATGAAGATAGCAATGTCGTATAAACATGGAGGATTTATATATTTTCTCAAAGTTATTAGTTCATTGATCTGTAAATTAGAAGCCTGGGAAGGCTCAGCTGGATTCTTTGCTTAGTCTCACAAGGCTGAAATGAAGGTATCAGGAGTTCTGGGCTTTTATCTGGATGCTCTTGGGGAAAGTCCACTTCCATCCTCATTCAGATCATGGGCAGTCCAGTTCCTTGTTGTGCATTGTAGATCTGAGGTCCCTGCTTTCTTGCTGGGTGTCATCTGGGCCCTACGCTCTGTTCCTGGAAGCCACCTGCATTCTTTCTCACGTCGTCCTCTCTACCTTCAAACCAATAATGGCAAGTCAAGTATTTTTCATTCTTTGAATCTTTCTGATTTTCTCTTCTGCTACCAGTTAAAGAAAATTATGTGCTTTTTAAGAGTCATGTGATTAGAACTGTCCAATTTACTGAAAAAGTCTGTCTTTCCATGAATGAAAAGTCAATTGATTCATAGCATTATTTAATCTGCAAAATCTCTTTTGGCCTGTGGTCTACTATAATCACAGGCATAGTATCCCATCCAATTCACAGTCCCAGCTCTGGGAGTTACGATGGGAGATCACAAGTGTCGGAGGTGAGGCGGGGGGAGGGGGGATCATTTAAGGATTCCTCTGCACCACACATTTATAGAATCTGTAAAAGAATGGAGAGGAAAGATGGTAAACTTGAACTGAAATCTCTTCTAAAGTATTGAAAATTCCAAGGGATTTTGAGTTAATTAAACTTATTATGTTTATGTTAATCTTTGAAATGTATATTTCTTTTTTACCACAGAATTCTGTGGTTGATTTGTTGTCAATTTTTTATATCAAATGTAGTAGCAGGAATAGCATTCTTAGTTGATGAATTAGAAAAAAAAAAGAAATAAGTATGTGTGGTTTTTGGAAATTTGTTTAGAATTTTGGTCTGATATATAAGAATATGTTTTAATTTAGGAATAAAAGTATTTGCTATGGGGAATAGGCCCTTTAAAACTGGTCCCATTTAATACCCCACAATACTAATTGAAATGGATCTTCAATATATTTCCCCCAAGTGAACTAAAATGCAGATTTCAATTCTCATGAGATAATAAACTAACAATATCAGGGAATGTACTTCAACATCAGTAATAAATTTATTGGTTTCCTGACCTAACCAAGAACCTTAATCTTGACAAGAGCTTTTCAAGTCCTATGATTAACTAGATAATCCCAGATTGCATGGCCTTTATCTGAGTAAGGTCAGAAAGGGTTAGCACAGAGAATGTAAATCCTATCAGCCATGTAAAAGGGGCTGTGCCACATTTCTGAATAATACTGAGGGAAAGTTATTTGGTTGTTTAAGAATAAAGATTAAAGCCTACCATTATCATAATACAGCCTTAGGTCTACCATTAATTCTGAGATTTTGAAAATTGCAAATGAATTATATATCATATATTAATCCTATAGATTATTATTTGATTTTAATTGCTTTTGGGTTTACATTCCAAAGCCATGTTAATGTTTTTTCCAGGTTAAGGCAGGGAGAAATTAGTATTTATGTTTTATCCTTTTTTTCTCTAAGTTATAAATGTTTTCTGACCTTTAAATACTAATGAAAGGAAGTGAAATAAGCATAAAATATTGCCTAATTGTTTTGTGATTTTGCTTCATTAGGAACCTTCTTTAATTTTTCCCAGTGTCATTGTAGGGGAAAAATTTCAAGTGGGCCACTGAAGTGACATTTGGGGTTTTCAAACAATTTCTGAAAGCAAAAGAGAATCACACAGGTTGCACCACTTATTAATATAGATAATTTGACTGCATCATTTACAGTTCACTAGAGTTGCTATTTTTATACCAATGTCCTGAGGAAAGAGGGAACCATTCTTACAATAGATAAGGGCTACTGTATCTGAAGCTGGTGGTTCCTTTGGAGAAATTGTAACTTGGCAAAACATAATATACTTTTAAAAGATTATTTTACTGTAAATAATCAATATTCTTTTAAAGACTTGAAAGATCACAAGAGGTGAGTTTTTAATCTAATTTTATGTATACTCATACTTGCAAATAAAATCTTAGAAATGATCTGTACCTAGTGAAACCTGGATTTTAGGTAACACAAACATATTTGGTTAGTTATGCTGCCATGTTATGTCTTAAATGTTTTTCTTTTACAACCTAAGGAAATAAATCACATATCTTTAAAATGACATAGTTGAAAGTATATGTATCTGGTGGAGTATGGAATGGTGAGAAGGGGCAACCCACTGACCAGCTATTACTATTTGATCTATTTAGTCAAGGTTCTAAGAATGAACAGGAGTAAGATGACTAGGTACAGTAGACATAGATGACACATTTTAGTATAGCCTTCTCCTTATACTTTAGCACCATTGGGCCTATAGATGTCAGTGATAATTTCTGTATAGATGGGGTTCTGCCAGATTGAGAAGGAAGTCAAAATAAGCTTTGTCTCTTTCTTTATTAAACTACCATTCATGAGGAAACTGTACCGTCTACATACCTCAGTATACAACAATATTACTAATAATATGAATACGGGTAGAAATATAAATTCTAGAATCTTCTGTTCCATAGTCAGACGCATTATCCATTGTGCCACTGGCTCCCTCATATAAATTCTAATCTTACTAATGATAATAGTAAGATTTTACATTTGCTCTATTCCAGATAGCTTTGTTAAGGCTTTATATAGATGACCTTATTTAGTTGTGAAAAGAGTCTTAGTAGATAGATACCATTACTATTCTCATTTTACTCATGGGAAATGGAGGTACTGAAAGCTTAAGTAACTTGTTCACAGTAATCCAGGTTAAGTGACTGGTTAGAAATATTGGGCTTTCAAAATTCATATATTAAACTCATACCTGCCAATCATCATCCTGTTTTGTAGTGCAGAGAGAGACACATCTCGTTGAAAGTGCTCCTTCTGGTTGCAGCACCCCTCTTATTTCTTCTCATTTTATTTTCAACCATGGCTCACTCTCTTACCTCAGTCTCCAACTTACTTTTTCTATTATTTGCTTTGTTTAATATGATTTGTGATACATTGATATATACAAAACAATACTGGTAGTACTTTTTGTGATGGTTATATCTATATATGGTTATACATATATATTATGCATAATACATTATATTATATGTATTTTATATAATATATAATATATTACATATATTATTATATGTATAATTATATATTATTATAATATATGTAATATAACTTGATTATTATTATATAATATATATTTTATATAACATAATATATTACATATATTATATATAATATATTATATTATGCTAATCAAGTTTATTGCTTTTTTGGGAGTGAGTATATTTAAGAAATTATTCTCTCATTCCAACTCAGAAAAATATTGTTCTATCATTTTATTCATAAAGATCCTGTGTTCCCCCAACACATAATTCTTGAATCCATTTGAAATTGTTTCTATAAAAGTGTGAGATAGAAATTCTTATTTTTTTAGTTCAAAATGGATTCAAAATTTCTATCAACAACATTTATCAGTGTTGCCTGTCCCCCTCCTCCCTCCTGATCTACTATACCATGTTCACCATACATCTCAGACCTGTGTATATTTGGGTCAGCTTTTGGGCTCTCTTATCTGTTACATTGCTTACTTTTTATCTCCTGGCATAAATGTCACATGTCCAAACAACATAACTTTCTAATGGGTTTTGATATGTGTAAGAGAAATCCCCTCACTTGATGCTTTTTTTTTTTTTTTTTTTTTACTTCCACAAAAATTTTAGGATCTGTATTTCAAATTCTTGTTAAAATTCAGTTGACTTTTTGGATTCATTTAGCATAAATTTACATTTTTCATTAATTAAATGTTCTTGTCCATGAATGCAAAATATTTTTCTATTTATTTACGTTTTTAATGTCTGTCAAAACATGCTATGTATTTTTTTCAGACAGGTCTTACACAACTTCTATTGGATATATTCCTAGGTACCACATTAGTTGCTAATGTACATACTACATTTTCAAAGAATTATATAGTCTATGTGTTGTGGATGTATAAAATGCAATTGATTTTTTAAATATTAATCTCAGAGCAACCCATCTTGCCAAACTCTCTGGTTATTTCTCATAATTAGGCTGCAGTGTATTTGGAATTTTCCAGGTAGACAATGAAGTCATCAGTATCAGAAAATAGCTTTATATTCTTTCTAATCTTTAGGTAGTTGTTTATTTTTCTCCTCTTAATGAATGTTAGGTACTTCTAGTACAGTTTAAAATGGAAAAGTCTTCACCTTAAGCAGTATATGCAGAATCTGATCCACTTATCACCACTTGCCCAGCACCGCCCTGATCTAAGTCATCTTTATCTCTTGCCTGAATTACTTTAATAGCTTTCTACAGTTCTTCCTGTCTCTACTTTTGCTTCTACTCCATCAACCACAGTATATCCTCAATACCACAGCCATATGATTCCATAACCCTCTAATGGTTCCACATTTAACTTAAAGTCATTACAAAATGTACAATGTTTCTATAATGTTTCCCTTTCCTGAAATCTCCCCCTACTATTCTCCATTCCTCTTGTTCTCACTGCTTGCAGCAGACACTGTTGATGCCCCATCTCATATCACATTGACCTACCTCTGAATTTATTTACAGCAATGGTGATGGGCATTTTCTATGCCCACTAGCACCATCCCACTTCAAAAGCTTGTGTATCTGGACTCTTGCTTCTCTGCCCAAGGGCTGACTCTGGCAGCATGGAAATTTGCTGAGCCCACTGCAATACAGCCCAGAAGTGTTTGGGATATAATGCTCCAAGGACAACTGCCAACCTGTGAGATATGGGAATCTGTGGATAAATACTACTTTCCTGTCTTGTGGTGGAAAATTCTGAGATGCTGTGTAAATGCATCCTCAGCTAGTCCTCAGCAAGTCCTCTACAAGATGGGGCAGCATTTGCCCATTCTGGTAAACTCTCATCCACTCACCTTTAATAAGCCTTTCTTCTTTCTCTGCCTTCTTGCCTTGCCTGCTTCTCAGGATCACCTGATGAGCAAACTACATTCATTCAGTTCTTTGCTAATGAGATTATTTCCAGGGAAACCCAATCAAGAATACTGCATTGGCCACACTGACTTCTTTGCTATTTTTCAATCACAAGGGCATGTTAATGCCTTAGCAAAATTTCACTGAGAGGAATTATTTTTCTTCATATATCTGCTGGGTCAACGCCTTCATGCCTTTCATGTGTTTGCTATACAACCTTTTCTCTGTAAGGCTGAAGATGACCACTTACTTAATACTACCACCTGCACCCCTCCATAACCCTCCACCCTCTTGCACTCCTGATTTAATCTAATCTAATCTATTCAACTTAATTTTTTTTACCATATCACTTTTCAGATTCTAGCATTCTATGTAATTATTCACTGTATTTATTGATTGTTTTCTATTATCCCCTAATAAATGTAAGTGTTTTGAAAGCAGGGATCTTTGTCCATTTATTCACTTATATATCATAGATCCCTAAGAGGGCTCCTGGTATAGGCTCAATCAATATGTTTTCAGTAAATGAATGAGTAAAATAGAATAGATGAACATCTTGTCTTGTTCTTGATCTGAAATTAAACTATTTGAATGTTTCTTCACTTAGAATAAAATTTGGTATGACTAAGTCCTCAAAAACAATTGCAACAGAAACAAAAATTGACAAGTGGGAACTAATTAAACTATAGAGCTTCTGCACAGCAAAATAACAAACAAAAAACCTGTCAACAGTCAACGGAGTACCCAGAAAACCTATAGAATGGGAGAAGATATTCACAAATTATGCATCTGATATGGTTTGGCTGCACCTCACCCAAATCTCATCTTGAATTGTAGCTCACACAATTCCCACATGTCCTGGGAGGTACCCATTGTGAGGTACCTGAATCTTGGGATGGGTCTTTCCCATGCTGTTCTTGTGACAGTAAATCTCACAAGATCTGATGGTTTTATAAAGAGGAGTTTCCCTGCACACTTCTCTCTTCCCTGCTGCCATGTTAGATGTGACTTACTCCTCCTTGTCTTCTGCCATGTTTTTGGGGCCTCCCCAGCCATGTGGAACTGTGAGTCAATTAAACCTCTTTCCTTTATAATTACCCAGTTTCAGGTATGTCTTTATTAACAGAGTGAGAACAGACTAATACAGCATCTGACAAAGGTCTTATACCCAGAGTCAATAAGGGATTTAAACAGTTCACCAAGCAAAAATCAAATAACTTCATTAAAAAGTGGGCAAAGGACAAGAACAGACACTTCTCAAAAGAAGAAGTAAAGCAGCCAACAAGCACGGAAAAATACCCAACATCACAAATCATCAGAGAGATGAGAATCCACAACCACGATGAGATATCATCTCATACCAGTCAGAATGGCTATCATTAAAAAGTCAAAAAACAACAGATAGTGGTGAGGCTGGAGAGAAAAAAGAATGCATATACAGTGTTGGTGGGAATGTAAATTAATTCATTTACTGTGGAAAACAGTTTGCAGATTTCTGAAATAACTTAAAAATAAAACTATTTGACCCAGCAATCCCATTACCACAAAAGAAAATAAATCATTTTGCCAAATGGCACTTGAACTTGTATGTACATTACAGTACTATTCTCAATAGCAAAGACATGGAATTAGCCTAGATGTCCATCATTAGTGGACTGGAAAAAGAAAATGTGGTGCTTATGTGCCAGTAAACACTATGTAGCATAAAAAAGATGAAAATCGTGTCCTTTGCCGCAACATGGAGGCAGCTGGAGGTCATTATCCTAAGTGAATTAATGCATGAATGGAAAACCAAACACCAGGCATTCTGACTTATAAGTGGGAGCTAAGCACTGGATACTCATGAACATAAAGATGGCAACAATAGACACTGGTGACTACTAGAGAGGGGAGGGAGGGAATGATGCAAGGCATGAAGAACGAACTTTTGGGTACTATGCTTAGTACACGGGTGACCGCATAATTGATACCTGAAACCTTAGTATCACACAATACACCCAAGTAACAAACCTGCACATGTACTGCATGAATCTAATATAAAAGTTGAAATTTTTTTTAAAGAAGAAGAAGGGCAATATTTAGGCCAGTTCCATTGGCTCGCATGTGTAATCCCAGCACTTTGGGAGGCCAAACTGGGAGAATTTATTGAGGCCAGGAGTTCCAGACCAGCCTGGAAAACATAGATCCAATCTCTAACAAAAACAAACAGAGAAGAAAAATAATGGGCATGGGATATGGTTGCTCAAGCCTGTAGTCCCAGCTACTCAGGAGGCTGATGTGGGAGGATCACATGGGCTCAGGAGTTGGTTTCTGCACTGAACTGTAATTACATAACTGCACTCCAGTCTGGGTGACAGAGCAAGACCTTATCTCTCAAAACTTCACTCCAACCTGGGTGACAGAGCAAAACCTTATCTCGCAGACACACACAAGCAAAATAGTATTTGTTGTAAGGTTTTGGTGGCAAACTTTTATTAGTTTAAGAAAGTCTTTTTCTAGTTATGTTTATGAATCCAAACGGACTGTTGTTTTTCTTTAGTCACTATCCTTGTCTAATTTTGCTTTCATAAAGTGAGTTACAAGAATGGTCGCATTTTATTTTCTAGAATACTTTTTATAAGAATGGGATGTTATCCTTGAAAGTTTAATAGAACTTACTCTCATCTTTTCTATATTTTTTCTATTTATGTTTTCTTTGAATTTATTCTGTTCTTCTGTTGCTAACATCTTAATGTGGATCCTTAATTTTTCATCTGTTTATTTTGAAAAATAACCATTTAAGGAATTAAATTGGCACTGATTTCATGATATATCTTATAGCAGAAACTTTAAAAAATGTTTTATATTTAGATTTTCAAAATAGTTAAATAATTTTTTAGTTCCTACTATGTACTCTGATAAAGAAGTTGAATAACTCATAACACTAATTCTCAAACCCATCAAGTTTATTTTCCACAGTGAGTGATGAATACATAAAGCAGATAATTTACAGTCTGGTGGGATAGGTGCTGCAACACAGGAGGTAAAAGGCAGCATGAGCACGCAGTTCAAAAATAATGTCCTTTCCAAAGAAAGCAGTATAAATTGGAAACAAGTATTTAATTATTGAGGAGATATTTTGAGTAGCTCAAATGTCATCATTACAATGAAAACTAAATTGCTACTTACGCAGCATTATGAATTTTGGTGGCTAGGGGAAGAGGGGAATTACTCACAGTTGTTTCACAAGTTTTGATATGTAATATTGTCTGTATAATTTAGTTCTAAATATTGTGTTATCACTATGATTTCTTCTCTGACTCAAGAATTATTTAAACATGTGTTTCTTATTTGCAAATGTATGAATTTTTAAAATTATATATTTTATTAATATCTAACTGTATAAGTCAGGGTTCTTCATATAAGGAGAATGAACAGGATAAATATGTGTTTGTGTGTGTGTGTGTGTGTTATGCAATTATGGAAGCAAGTCCCAGAATCTGCCAGGTGAATCAGTGAGCACAGGACCCAGAAGAGCCTACTGATGAGTTCCAGTCCAAAGGTCAGCAGACTCTAGACCCAAGAAGAGCTGATGTTTCAGGCCAAATTGGAAGGCAGGAAAAAGCTGATGCCGCAGCTCAAAGAATCTAATGCCACAGGCAAGAGGAATCTTTCCTGACTTCTGAGGGGGTCAGTATTTTTATTGATTTAATGAGGTCTACCCACATTAGGGAGAGTGATCTGCTTTACTCAGTCTACTTATTCAAATGTTCATCTCATTCAGAAACACCCACATAGACACACCTGGAATCATGTTTGACCAAATGTCTGGGCACCTCATGGTCCAGTCAAATTGACACATAAAATTAACCATCACAATGTATTTCATAATGATTATATACTTTGATATTATGACAAGTCTTGACATTTGCCGAGAACATATTTATGGTCAACTTGCGATCATATTTCATGTGGGCTTGAGAATAGTATGTATTCTCTAACTGTTGGGTAAAAAGTGTGTGTGTGTGCCTGTGTGTGTGTGTATAAACATATGACTGAGCCAGGTAGTCATTTTAGCAAATAGAAAACTCTTGTCATTTTCATTTAAAATTCACTATGATTAGAACTTTAGGAACTCAAACCAACAATTGAAAATAACAATAATAGGTTCCTGGGCTTCCTCTTAATTATGTACTGCACTTTTCTAATCAAATTTTTTATTTAAAAACAATTGAATGTCTGACTGCTACAAATTTGTTTAACATTTTATTCATGACATTTTCTAAATGATAATTTTTCTTTTTTTCAGTCAAGTGTTCTTTCTGGTTCCTTAAAACCTACACAATGGAAACTTAAAACAGGGAAAAAATACTTATTTTCTGCTCTGTGAAATTATAGGTATTCCCTGAAGCAAAGAATACTGAATTTTCTGGCTGACTGGATGGAGAGTCTGGGTAAGCAAAGGGAAAGAGATAATAAGGACAAACAAATCCCAAACTAATTTTTTAAAATTACTAAATTAGATAGAACTTCTCCTTCAGCTAAGATAAATTGGCCGTTCCTACACACAACCTATTCCTTCTGATTTCAGAATATGTCTTTCTAAACTCACATCCCTTTTTTTCAAATTTGCTTTGGATAACAAAATAAACCAGTTTACTTGTATTTATTTGGTCAATGTAGGGCTGAGAGTATAACACAAACTACCAGGGAGCTGTTAGGGGTGGCATGATGTAAGTCCTCTGTTGGTACCAATAACATGTTTCATGTGAATTTTAAAACTTAACCATTAGCAAGCAAATGAAACATACGATGTTCTGGCCGATATTGAGTCTAATTTTTCTGTTGCTGTGATGCTATATGCTTCAGTTGGCATCCTCAGTTTCAAGTTGAAAATTATCATCGAAATGCCTCAACCCTAGACCACAGTAAACAATTCCATGATTTAATAGTTTTTTCCATGACAGCATTACTGGCTCATGTTTCTCGGGCAGCTTCATCATACTCTGATCATATCTTTCATTTTGGATTTGCTGATAGATATATAAGCTTTGTTATTTTGTCAAAATATATATAGAGAGAATAAAAATATCTGTCTACATATTTTACCACCATGACAGATAGCTAGTAGAAAGTTATTTATTCATTAGTGTTTTTTATATTCTATGTGTCTAATTTTATACATATAAAATGTTATAATTTGCAAATTTATATCTTGGTTTAAAATAATAATTATAGTGGGTAATTTTGACTTTTCATTCACATTTCCCAGCATTCCTTTTGCCCCTGTTGTGTACATGGAGGGTACCATTTGGTTTGCTTTTGCGTTCAATAGTTTGAGGCTTTCTTGGTAGATTGCCATAGATTCTGGAGGCCTCTTTGCTCACCTAGATGACACCCCTGAACTAATGACTATCGGGTGCTGGAGTTTACAAATACCAGCCTCCTTCCTTTACTTAGCTTAGTAAAAATCCTAGGCATAATGTGTCCTCCAGAGTATCTCCGCAAGGTCTGGTTGAAGGTGTCAGGTTGAAGCTACTGCTCTGGCTCTTAGCCTCAAAGGGCTTTTCCACTTCGTCTTTTCCTCTTCCTTCTCTTGTTACTGCCATCAGTTTTTTGATTTCCTCAATAACACTTCCTTATAAATCGCTTGTACATGGATGCTCAAATCAAGGTATGCTTCAGAGTCCTAAGCATAAAGATATTTAACCTTAAAATTACAGGTAAAAATGATCTTTAACTTCATTTTTATTTTGAAGCAGTTTATGCTTTAGACTCCCTAATTATCACTTTTGAGGCTTCGTTTTTACAATATGAATACTAATACCAGTTTATACTGCATTTCATTCATAATTTATTAGGTAATAATCCTAATATGCAGATGATATAAGGCCATAGAATTTCAAAGTCCCATGTTATCAAGAGAGATATAATAAACTGGACTTGAGAGGATCGGAAATTACCAAGCATTCTCCAGTGCGTACTAGAAACACAGTCACTTGTTTTCATTGCATTCTCTGTGAGACTGTTAAATTCCTTCAGACTTCATGATCATTTTCAAAATTCCTGAACTTAAAATAAACTGACAGTCCTATTAGCATTAATACAGCTAGACAGGTAACAGAGAAAGCTACAAAGCAGAAATATTTTTATTTCCTTTTGAGAATTTTTGCACATAATATATGGCTAGGGAGATAGGTCTTTTGCAAAAGGCAATCAATTAGTCATTTGATATTGACTAAGCTTAAATATTTGCAGTTGGGTCAAATTAGTGGTGGTTTCCTAAGAGGAGAGTGTACCCATGGGAGAAACCTTATAGAAGAAAGAGAATTTTTACAAATGATCCAACCATAAAGAGAGAGAGATTGCACATCTAAAATTACGCAATTGTTGTTGCAGAGTACAGGCAATTGAGTTAAATAGAAAGTAGGGAACTAAGAACAGGGAACATGCAAATAAAATGGAGACTTGTCCCGGTGGAAGAGACATTTAATTGTCCACAGTAGTTATAGTGCTCTATTATGTGCTGTAAGAATGCAGCAAACTTAAGTTATGATTACAAAACACTGTTTGATAAAATTTTATTGCACTAGATTAACTCAAATTTTTATTGTAAAACTAAATTCCATTTTTCCTCCAAACATTTACATAATATTTATGAAACTTGTTTTTACCCAGGCCACAAAAATAAGTCCTAGTAAACTATAAAAAATTTAAGATTGTGAAGGTCGTATTTTATATTATATAGGTCTAGAAGTTAGTTTTGATGAAAGACAAAACATTAACAAATCTATCTTGGGTATAAAAGAAAATACAGACTGTACTATTAATTGCAGGCCAAAATGCTTTTATTTACTTTAAAGTATTCTAAACTAGATGTGTGCACTATTTATTAATAAAGTGAGATTACGATTCATGAGTGAGATTACGATTTTGGAAGAGACCCCAGACATCTGGCTCAGTTCTTCTTCAATATGAGGACACAGTGAGAAGATATCTATATTTGAACCAGGAAGTGAATCCTCACTAGACATCAAATGTGCCAGCAACTTGATCTTAAACTTTCCAGACTCTAAAACTGTGAGAAATAAATGTTTGTTGTTGAAGCCACCCAATCTATGATATTTTTGTTATACTGGCTGAAATGAACTAAGACACACAAAGATAGAAAACTAATACAATTGAATAAGTGATATCTTCATTACTTTTCTTGCCAAGTCTTTAAGAAATTCTGTTGTTTATTTTGAATTCATCATTTAACATGAGCAGCCTTAAAGCAAGGGCAAAAATTTTGTCATTTGGGTTAAGGACAAAATAGAATATTAATTATTCATCAAAATGGTATTTTAGAAGTATATTACTTGACATAAAAATATGATCCAAATATATTGTTAATTGAAAAATGTATTTTAATTATATTTGGTATTTGATTTCTTTTCATTTTATATATGTGTTTATATGATTGTGAGCATATATGCATACGCACACTACTTACACAGATGATACTTTTTAAATATTGAAATGTTAAGAAAAATGTCCAGTGGTTGGTGGGATTGTGGTGATTTATATTTTTCATAGTGAATATTAATTGTGTAATTAAAATATTAATACATCCATAACAAGCTAATCAAGGACTGTTCTACCAGAATTTTATGATTTTTAATGTGAGGTCCTGTACCTTTACTTTTCTTCCCCTTTTCAAAAATTTTCATTATTATTATGTTCATTGGACCACTAAACATGTTTGTGATATTTGTCAATATGAGAATAATATAAGTAGGGTTTACCCTCAAACCACACATTGAACAGGAAGGCCATGACATGAGTCTCATGGTAGATCAGTCATATAAATCCATAGTAAGGATGTGTTAAGACATTAGCTTTGCCCATGTAAGCACTGGAGACAAGAGTGAGGCAATGTGTCCTTGTTTGGTTGACATTAGAATACTGTTTATTCACAGTAGACATTTCTTTGTACTGTATTTACATAGCTTAATGGGGTTTTGAAAGGTCAGAATCAGAGCTGTAGACATTTGTAACTGTGAATTACATACAGAGGCGTTGTTGAATTCTTAAATACATTATTAAAGAGTTTACACAAGCTGAGTTTTTACCAAAGAATAGATTTTTATTCTTGGTATACATAATTTAAAATTTGTGTTTTCACTTAGCTTTCAGACCTCTATATCAGATGAGAAATTACTGTGTACCAGACTCACATCAAATAACAGCCCGGTCCCCCTTCATGATTCAATATTTTCCTGTAGTGTATTTGATTTTTTCTCTTTCTCTAATTGTTGATTACCAAGAATTATCTCTGAGAACAAGATGAATGTGTTTTCTGAAAGTATTATGGGAAGACTTTAGAAACAGAATGCTAACTAAATAAAGAGACCGATTAGTTTAAATTGTTTTTTCATTACTTTTTTTAGTTTCTCATAAGCATTTAAAAATAATCCCAGAAGGGGGCCATAGAAAAAATCGAAGTCCCAAGTGACTTAAGATAAATGACTATGCCAATGGGAATTATGCAGGGAGCTTGCAGAAAACACAAGTAAAATCTCTCCTATCACAGTGGCCTTATTCTCTTTATTGGTTCCTCTTAGAGTACATATGAGAATACTTCTAGGTGAAACTATATTTGTTTCCTGCAAGGAGTTGACTGCTGTCTTAGTCTAAGAATGTCATAAATTGGAAGAGAATAGGTAAATAAGTCTGAAAGGAAGTGAAGCCTTACCAAGTAAGCAATTCCTTTGCAACATTAATGGAGACTGAATGTTTGAGAACCAAATGAGTTTTCAAAACTGTTTTAACTTTTAATAAGTTTTGCCTGACTGCCTTTGTGAGGATAAATATAAGATGTTAGAGTAACCTTAGGGTGACCATTGGACCAAAAACATTGTTTTAGTTCAAGAATGAAAAATAAATGAACAGAAATTGTTTGATAACTATAATAAGATAAACCATACAATGCTAAAAATATAGCTAATATTCTGGATGAAAGTACAGAGTTCAAGGCTTTTGACAAGTTAAATTGTATAGGATAAAATTTACTGAATATAAATTTATAGCTTTGTATCATTCAATAGTGTAACTACAAAGTGGAGATTTAAGGAGATCTGATCAGCAATAGTTCTTGTGAATGAGTCTTGAGTCTTTGCACTGATCTTCTCCTCCATTAGAGTCAACCATATGACCGGACTACCCCAAGCTTGTGCTAGCTTAAACTACATTTACACTACTGTGGTGTTTAGATGAAGTGGACAAATCAACCCTCAAAAATTTTCTTGAGTTATGCCACATCCAGCCTATTGTATCTGATTCTGAAAAGCAGCAGTTTACACAAAGGATAATTTAAGGGATTGTGAAGACACTCCATTTCTTGATATATGAAAAATGATAGAAGTGCATGTATTTGAGAAGGAAAGACTTAAAGACAATATAAGAGCTGTATTATTATAGCACAATATTTAGCTTTCTCAACCGTGGAACCAGGTTCCTTAGGTTTGATCCAGTCCCATCAGGCAAGTTACTTAAGCTTTGGCAAATATCGTTGATATCTTTTCCCCATTTCTGCATATTTGTAAAATGATATTAATAACTGGGTCTACTTTTTAAGAATGTTGTTACCGTTAAAAGATCCGTAAAAAACAAAGAACTGTTCCTGAAATTATTATGTTGGAATAGTAATCAATAAATTTATTATTAATGTTATTGTTAATACAGTTATTACTAAATATTTGACAAGACACTTATATAGAAGGGGAATCAAGAACTTCAATTAGTTTCATAAAGGAGAACTACTAATGGTAGGTTAGGCTTAATGTGAGGAATATTATTTTAGTACAATATAAGAATTTTAAAACAAAGTATCATGGTCTTTCTAATGATGTAATATACTCCTGTACACAGAAACTTTTTTAAATTTATTTTTTAAATTGAAAAATGAAAGATGTGTACATTTATCTTCTACATCATGTTGTTTAAAATATGTAAGTGTTATGGAATAGCTAAATTGAGCTAATTAACATATGTATTACTTCATACAATTTTTTTGTGTGTGGTAAGAATACTTAAAATCTACATTCAGCAATTTTCAACAATATAATATGTTATTATTAATTATAGTCACCATATTGTACAAGAGATCTCTTGAACTTATTTCTTCTATCTACCTAAAATTTTATGTCCTTTGACCAACATCTCCCTGATGCCACTTGCCCTCCGCCAGATGATTTTTTTAAGCAGACATTAAGGATCATATATAAGGGAATCCTAGAGTGCATGTTAGGTTCTCTGAGATAATCTCTGCATTTTATTTCAACATTGAAGAGCCTGTGTTTCTAAACTGTTTTTTGAGAAAATAAATACTTAAAATATAGGTTATCATAATTTATAGAAACTAAAGTGATACATATTGTGCCTTTTACTCTCTTTTGTCATTACAAATTTGTAAAGTTGGTATAATATGTGAAGTAATGTTGCTATGGAGTCAGTCTGAGCCTTGTCCAAAAGTATAGCTTGGATGACTTTGATAAGGCAACTTTTCAAATTGCTGCAGTGAGTCTGAAGAGTTTGTTTGATGAAGATAGAGGAAATTTTGATTTTTCTCTATGCTCCTGGATGATTTAGGAAACCACATTTCTGAGTATAAGAAATCTCTTATGTAAAAAGACTATTACCATTTTTCCAAGTTGTTTGAAGAAATAAAGATCATGTATGCATTGATTACTCACAGGCTCACTTTCCCATATAGGTATTTTCAGGTAGTTCTGTTTAATTAAAAAAAAAAAATTCGTATGTAAAATCATCAACTTCCCTAATGAGGTCATCAAGGAGTACAATATGTAAGACATATAATTGTGTGTATTTTGTAAATGAAATATATTACAACTTAAATTAGAGTGAAAAGACCCCCCCCCCACACACACACACACTTTTTTTTGAGATGGAGTCTCACTCTGTCGCCCAGGCTAGAGTGCAGTGGCATGATCTTGGCTCACTGCCACCTCTGCCTCCCAGGTTCAAGCAGTTCTCCTGTCTCAGTCCCCCGAGTAGCTGGGACTACAGGTGCACACCACCATGTCTGGCTAATTTTTGTATTTTTAGTAGAGACAGGGTTTCACCATATTGGTCAGACTGGTCTTGCTTCTGACCCCAGGTGAACCACATGCCTTGGCCTCCCAAAGTCCTGGGATTACAGACTGGGATTACCTGGGAATACAGTCTTGGGATTACCTGGGATTACAGGTAAACCACTGCGACTGATCCAGACCCATTTTTAATAAAGAAGTCTTGGGTCTTTAACCATAGTAGAGGAGTAGAGAAATAAGCACATGCTATATATAAACTATGATTTGTATGTACAGATGGCAAAATCCATGTACTCATATATAGTATTGCCCATGTATAACCAGAGGGGGCCTCTGGATATTAGTAGACTATAATATACAGTAGTAGTATACAGCATGTGTTACAGATGATACTATATATTATAGATGATGTAGTACACATATAATATATAGTATCTCTTGAGAGCTATTGTAAATAATCTTGTTATTCCTAATTTGAGTTACATTCAGATAGACTATTTCATCTTTCAGAGATGTTTTAACAGAACTTATAATACCAAATTTTGTTTTCCTTCCAACTCTAGGACACAGGAGACAGCTGGGATGCACCTTACAATGAAATAAAACAAAAAATTATCTTCTCAAAAAACTAAATTTTTTCATAAACAAAGAACAAAATAAATTAGCAGATGTAGCTGCATTTTAATTTATTTATCTTCTTAGACAAGTTTTTCTCTGTAAAGCAATGAAGATAAAACTAGAGGCTTGGCACCGCACACATTACAGCCAATAAAAATAAAATGAGCTAACTCTCTCAAAGGGGCATTACCCTTTTTCAAATTGAGCCCTGTATAATGCTATGCTTGTGAAAATTTTAATAGTGTCACATAGTGAAACAAGCTAAGGGACCATAAAACCCTGTACCTTATCTGTGCTTGAACAGTAACCTAGCATTGATCTTTTTTAATATTGATATCCTAACTGAGGGACAATTATGAGGTTGAACTTAATTTAACACATGGACCTACCAAGGTAGAATGCCAGCCCAAATCAAATGTATATACTGCATGCATTCTAAACTAATGCATTTCACATAAGTATTTAAGCAACTTTTTACCATCTATAGTAAATGTCATCATATATATTCTAAAATTTCAGAAGCTCGCATGATAATTACGTAGGCATTGAATTATCTTTGCATTGTTGCTGCTCTTATAGATCTGTGCCCTTACTTTGAGATGTATTGCATGTGGGCAGACATTTAGTTATGGATGATGTCCAGGTTTTTTTAAAGCTCATTATCAGAGTGCTCTTCATTTTATAAAAGTACACCAGTAGAAATGAAGATGCAATTTGGATGAAAAAGACCTATTCAAATAATTATTCTTACTTTGAAGTAGAAGGAAAATTAGACATTAAAAATATAGTGAAAGCTTGCCTAAAAGTTAAGGTTTTAAATTTAAACTTACCTTTGATATCAGTTAGTTTTATTTGTAATATATACATATAAGTAATACTTCTTTATTTCCTTATAAATTTTAGTTTTCCAGTTTGATAAAATGAGAGTAATAAATGACTATATAATGTACATAAATAATTTAATGAAATAAATAACTACAAAATAAAGAAATTTGAAACTTTTATTCAAAAATGAGTTTGAAAAAATATTCTTTAGTAATTACTGGACTATATTAACAGTTCAGGAAACAAAAACTCAGAAAGTGGCATATAAATATAAAGATTAGAAAACTGAAACAAATACTCAATTTAGTCAAAACAGCCTATTGGTATGAATAAACAATAGTCACAAAATATTATCAACATTTTTAACCTGGACCATGACCAGTTAATGAAGATACTACTTTACCGAGGAGAGTTATATTACTTCTCCTCTTCATCATCCAATTATTTACTTATTCATGTGGTTATTAACTCATCCATTTAATTAACAAGTCTTTATAAAATGATTAATATATGTAACCTACCATAGTAGTTTACAAAAAAAAATCACGTAATATTTTGTGCCATTTATTTTTGATCCATAATCAAATTGATCCATAATCAATGCGATGTGACACTGCAGCTCTTCTCATCATATGATGGAGTCTATTTCTCTACTCTTTGAATCTGAGCTGGTCTTGTAACTTGCTTTGGAAGAGAGAATGTGGCACAAGCAATATTGTGCCAGTTTTAAGCATAGACCTCAAGAGATCTTACACACAAGAGCCTCCAGGGAAACCTGTCCAGCTAGCACATGAACACGGTTGAGCTAACCTGCTGGAAGGTGAGATACACATGGCCCAGTTTATCTTGTCTCTCCAGTCAATAGCAAGCCAATACTCATAAGCACAGCTATATTATTGCCTGCAGACATGTGAGTAAGTCCAATTGGGATCAAGAGAACAGCCTAGCTGAGCTCAGCTCAGCTTACCCACAGAATTGTGTGCTAAAGGTTATTGTTTTAAGTCACTGAGTTGGGGTGGTTTTTTTTTTTTTTGCAGCAAAAGCTAACTGGTAGAGCTAATCTACTCATTTATAAGATGATATCTATATAGATCACTATATGAATTTAGATAGGATTTCTACATTGAAATATGTTTTCCTTGCATAGCTAGATGGATAAATGTAGAATGTGGCAAATAGATTTTTAGTTCATTTGCTTCTGTGGATTGAATTTAATACAGCCAAAGCATTGCTTTCCTCCAGAATCTGTCACCATTTTCTCACTTCAGGAAGGGGTTTTTCTTATATCACAGAGACAAAGTACATTAACCCACACTGAAACTGAGAGCACAGCATGTGCTATTAAACGGTTCTGGGAAAAAACCCACAGCCATTGTTTTATATTTCCAGTTTCTGAGATCAAAGAATATTTATTTTTAAGTGTACTCTCCTACTTTTATTCATTAATTAAAAAGAATTAAACATTCTTTGTCAACTGTTTCTTTCTTTAACACTGCAAACATATGTCAGACTATTACTTTGGTTTATTTACTTTATTCAATGAGATACTAAAAATTCTCTACCATAGTCGTCTTTAAAACTACTAATTTCATTTCACATTCTGCATAATGGGAAAAAGCTTTCTATATCTGAGGGAGTGAAATTTGAATTAATAAGGAAAGATACTAAAAGAGGAGATGAACTGTGATATGTCAAAATAAGGCCACCTAATACATTCTCACAACCAGCCAGTGATTTTAACTGGAACTGTTTTAATTTCATCAATATTATTACAACAATAGTTCGCAGCAGAAGATAGAAAATTTTCAAGTAAAAAGTATTTTAACTTCCTAAATATTTGAAAGATATAGTTTTCATAGCAATACTTATTCCAAACAAACTAAATTATAAGTAAGGAGTTGATTTCTTTGTATTATAACCAATATGTCTTATGATTCATGTATTTCTTCAATGATAATATTATTACCATGACTACTCAGTTAATAAAACAAAGTTACTTCCCTTGTGAGACATGCTAAAGTTAGTATTATATTATCCTTTAAAAAAATTTGCTATTATTTTGCTAAACTTTTCTAAAATTTATGTAATTCTACTGTTGGCTTTTGTTTGCAGCATCCTTGACTAATGACAGACAATATGGATATATTCAACCTATAGTTTTCCTGTTGAAATTTTATTAAGGTAATATTCCTTTAAAATATCTTTCAAAATGATGGTGGTAGAAGCAAATTGAGGACGGTGAAATGTGGCGGTAGTTCTGTGTGTGCATATGAATGTGCACATGCATTTATGTGATGTAGAAATAGAACAAATCTAAGTAGGTGGCATGACCTTTTCCTTTATAGAAGATATAAATGAGATTTATTGCGTTTATTGATAGATGAGCTATGTAATTATAGTTTAATGAATTGGAATTTTTCTAAATTTTAAATATATCTGAAATAGTCTCTAATTTTAGCTTTTTACGCAATGTCTTAGTCATCAGATCTATTTGGGATAGATAATTTATAATGTCACATCTGTTCCATGTAGTCAAGTAAAAGTAGCATCATGGAAAAAAATATCATTCTAATTAGCAAATTTACTAAGACAACTTACCTTCCGATTTGGGTTTAACTTTTATGGATCTTGTGAGTCATATATTTCTTAGTTATATTTAAAAATTTTAAGAAAGACATGTAAAAGCATATCATTACCTCTTTCGAGTTATATAGCAGATATTCAAAAGTTTGAATGGGTTTGAGTTTTGAAAGATTTTCCTTCATCCCAATTAAAAACATCCTGAGCCGCAATAAACATACGTGTGCATGTGTCTTTATAGCAGCATGATTTATAATCCTTTGGGTATATACCCAGTAATGGGATGGCTGGGTCATATGGTACATCTAGTTCTAGATCCTTGAGGAATCGCCATACTGTTTTCCATAATGGTTGAACTAGTTTACAATCCCACCAACAGTGTAAAAGTGTTCCTATTTCTCCACATCCTCTCCAGCACCTGTTGTTTCCTGACTTTTTAATGATCGCCATTCTAACTGGTGTGAGATGGTATCTCATTGTGGTTTTGATTTGCATTTCTCTGATGGCCAGTGATGATGAGCATTTTTTCATGTGTCTGTTGGCTGTATGAATGTCTTCTTTTGAGAAATGTCTGTTCATATCCTTTGCCCACTTTTTGATGGGGTTGTTTGTTTTTTTCTTGCAAATTTGTTTGAGTTCTTTGTAGGTTCTGGATATTAGCCCTTTGTCAGATGAGTAGATTGCAAAAATTTTCTCCCATTCTGTAGGTTGCCTGTTCACTCTGATGGTAGTTTCTTTTGCTGTGCAGAAGCTCTTTAGTTTAATGAGATCCCATTTGTCAATTTTGGCTTTTGATGCCGTTGCTTTTGGTGTTTTAGACATGAAGTGTTTGCCCATGCCTAAGTCCTGAATGGTACTACCTAGGTTTTCCTCTAGGGTTTTTATGGTATTAGGTCTAACATTTAAGTCTCTAATCCATCTTGAATTAATTTTCGTATAAGGAGTAAGGAAAGGATCCAGTTTCAGCTTTCTACTTATGGCTAGCCAATTTTCCCAGCACCATTTATTAAATAGGGAATCCTTTCCCCATTTCTTGTTTCTCTCAGGTTTCACAATAGCAAAGACATGGAATCAACCCAAATGTCCATCAGTGACAGACTGGATTAAGAAAATATGGCACATATACACCATGGAATACTATGCAGCCATAAAAAAGGATGAGTTTGTGCCTTTGTAGGGACATGGATGCAGCTGGAAACCATCATTCTTAGCAAACTCTCACAAGAACAGAAAACCAAACACCGCATGTTCTCACTCATAGGTGGGAACTGAACAGTGAGATCACTTGGACTCGGGAAGGGGAACATCACACACCGGGGCCTATCATGGTGAGGGGCGAGGGGGGAGGGATTGCATTGGGAGTTATACCTGATGTAAATGACTAGTTGATGGGTGCTGACGAGTTGATGGGTGCAGCACAGCAACATGGCACAAGTATACATATGTAACAAACCTGCACGTTATGCACATGTACCCTAGAACTTAAAGTATAATAATAATAAAAAATAAATAAATATTAAAAAAAAGAAAAAATAAATTCCATTAATGCAAAAAAAAAAAAAAAAAACCATCCTGAGTATCTAAAAGACAATGATTACTTTTTTCCTTAGCTACATTATAGAGTAGGCCAAACACAGACAAAGCCATTACTTGATATAACAGTATTTGGAAATTTATGCTTAATGAGTTTTGGTACAAGGCACTAAGCATTATTTCTTATTTATTATTGGCAAGAGTTCTATGGCGTCAACTTTTATGTTTGAGGCAAAATGCAATTTTTGTAGATGTTGCACAAACTTTCTTCTTTTCTTTTTAAGATAAGGTATCTTGGAAATAAATATTGCATTATAGTCTTGGAGCAATGGAGCATCTTCACAAATAATTAAAATTCTCTTAGCTGGAAGGTAAACACAATTCGAACAAAGCTTTAAAGTTCAGGGCTAATTTCTCTTGTTACTTACTCTGTAAACAGTTTTATAAACTATTACAAGTGACAATCTTTACTAGTATCATCTGCTGATTTAGATATTCAAGAAAAAATTGTTCTAGTATAGGACAGTAAATATAGTATTTAATTCTGAAAAATATAGTTTCACTTTCTATATTATCCAAAACTATTCCAACTAGTAACTTGTACTTTTAAAAAGACAACTATTTTATAAAATACACTAAGGAGATTTAAGATAATTTAAAGGTCAAAGTTACATAATTACATTCTACTCTTCATTCAATGCTCTGAATCATAAAGGCATATTTTCATCTCTTGTTTTACTCACCATTCTCAGTCTTTAAAAAAAAAAGAACATTTGGCTGGGTGCGGTAGCTCACGCCTATAATCCCAGAACTTTGGGGCGCCAAAGAGGGTGATTAACAGAGGTCAGGAGTTCAAGATCAGTCCGGCCAACATGGTGAAACCCCGTCTCTACTAAAAATACAAAAATTAGCCAGGTGTGGTGGTGGGTACCTGTAATTCCATCTACTTGGGAAGGTGAGGCAGGAGAATTGCTTGAACCTGGAAGGCGGAGGTTGCAACGAGCCAAGATCGTGCCACTGCACTCCAGCCTGGGCTCAGGAGTGAGACTCCATCTCAAAAAAAAATATTTAAATGTATATTTTTTTTGGAAAAAGTAAAGTTGAATATTTGTGAATAATGCTCTTTCAGGGTAAAACGAAATGAATTCACAGAAGCTAATAGTCCGTGGTGCAACAATTAAATGCCATGGACAGTGCTAGGCTATTTGTTTTATATGATATCATGTTATGAGTAACATTTATGTTGTATGTCACATTTACATGTGGTTCACATAAAAAATAAGAGGTAAAAAGACACGTAGAGATTTGAATCACTAATTCATCTTCATTTCAAATCATTTTTCTCATTTTTATTTCTCTTGTTATTAATATCACTAAATCATTTCCATGGAAACAAAGCATTATTCACAATTAATAACCTTGAAAAAGGGTTAATTACTGCTGCCTAAGCTTCAGATTTTATTTCATGCAACTCTTTTTTGGTATGTGTAAATGTAATGTAAATAATTGATGGTGGCTTTGGTAAGCACTTTTGTGATGGTAAGTAACAATAATATGTATCAATAATGTTGACAATAATAATAATAGTAATAATGGTTTTATCCAGAAAGTTTGGTCTTTGAATGAGAAAAGATTGTAACTGTAGTAAAACAATTTTGAAAAAACTCTCTTTGACACACTGCTGTTTTTCTGCTTTCTAATATCTATTCCAAAGTCTATTTTGTAATGCCACCTGTACTCATTTGTAAATATGCAGGCTGAGATCACATGCTTTGTTGTCACAAACAAGGTAATAGCTTGCACCTGGACTACAAAAAAATATGTACTAAGAAGACCTTGTTGGAAAGGAATTCTTCGCATGCTGGCGGAGGCGGGGTGCGGTGGTTGGTCTGCTTTCCCCATATCAGTCCTGTCATTATTTATACCTCCTCAGGGCAGGAGAGAGAAATTCTCCTAGCTATCTAGCCGAGGCTTAAAGGGTAAAAAAGTTGCATTTTCTGTCTTTTTCAGTCTGTCTGCTGGAATTTATCATACTCAATGCCTTGGTAACACACAAACAGAACCCCCCCCCACACACACACACAAAGACACACACACACACTACACACTACACACAAAATAACTACTAAAGACAATAACGAAACAACATGCTTTCTCAATGTAATTTAACTCAAGATCCAGGACCTTTAGAAATATGTGTGCTGAATATGAAACCTAATCAGAAACATTTTTTCAAATGACTGTGAGTCACTGTGTGTTATTTTTGGTTGTTTTCTCCCTTGCATCTTTCTTCGTGGAAATGCAATTATCCAGGTGATTGGTCTGTAGGAGGAATGTTTTAGACAGGAATGGGTGTTTGACCAAATATTCACAAGGGACTCAAAAGGAGGGGGAGCAAAGCCATCTCCATAATATTTTCACTTTCCAAGCTGTTGTGGAATGAACGTTCATTACTGCAACTTCTGAAGTCCCATAAGCTGATCATTGCAGTCAGCTCTGAATAGCTCAAGTGGGAGCAGTTGTTTCCCACAAATTCCCAAGCAAAATTCTGGAGTTGTGAGCTGTTCTATTATGGTACAGATGAGGAATCACAAGTGCAGGGTTTTAACACAGAATCTATTATTCTTATAAGAAAGTGCATATTATTCTTATGCACTTTCGGAGGCCGAGGCCAGTGGATCACAAGATAAGGAGTTCAAGACCAGTCTAGCCAATATGGTGAAACCCCGTCTCTACTAAAAATACAAAAAAAGAAAAAATATTAGCTGGGTGTGGGGGTGGGCACGTGTAGTCCCAGCTACTCAGGAGGGTAGGGCAGGAGAATCGTCTGAATCCAGGAAGCGGAGGTTACAGTGAGTCAAGATCATGCCACTGCACTCTAGTCTGGGTGACAAGACTAAGACTCTGTCTCCCCCCCCCCCAAAAAAAAAGAAAGAAAGAAACAATGAAGGTGCAAATGAGAGCATTCTGTTTTTAAACCTGGTACTTCTTGAAAACTATTAGAGTGAGGGACACCAAAGTGGGGGCAACCAAACTTCCCAGGTACCTTTTTTATTTTCCTTTATTAAACAGCGGATTTGGATACTAGCAATTGGAAAAAAAAATAATAAAACAAATAATGTTGATTACACTGACTGACATTCAACTGAGGGATGGTTCTCTACAGGGAAAACAAAGGAATGGAGAAGGAAAGAAAAACAAATATTAGTTAATAAAAAATATAAAAATAACAGGAAAATATTTAAAAACATAGAAATTAGACATTAACAAGCTGGAAATTGCATGAATACTTCTAAAGTATGTTTTGGATTTTGTTTAAAAGATGAATTTTCACACCAGTTTTCTTTATAACATTTGTAACTACAGTAAATTATAACAGAGCATGGAATAGCATTGATTCATCCAAGCTTAAGGGTCCGATTCTGCTTTCTACGCTCTAGGCCCACATGGAGTCTACAGATGGTACAGAATGAAGCAGGCTTAAATTACTGGTTAGAACTATCAACAGGGAGATCACATCCTCCTCACCTTATACTGCCTATTCTGAACAGAATTTTTTATAAGTTATGGCACTTAGTGAAATAGCACCTAGTGGGATAAGAACAGTTAATTATATTCTCTTTTCTCAGCATTTAAAAAGGAATTCTTCTATTTGCCAATGATGTACCCTGCTTGATGCCATAAGGGAGTTATTGACATTGAATTATTTTAACAAATTTCATTTTAGAGAATACAGTGTACAATTTTCATCTTATTTTAAGTCAATTTCAGGAATTGATTCCAGCTTGATATTAATCTTCAGCACGACATTGTAGTAGATGATCAATTAAATGTTTAAAAGAATTACTAAGCATATCCGGATACTTATGATGTTCATAGCATCATATCAAATATGGGAGTATATATAACAGTAAGAAGAAAAAATCTTAAATCTCAAATAGTAATTAATGAAGTTTCCATAAAATATCCAGATTCTTAAATTGTGTGTTGTGATTTTCTTGTAAAGAATAATCAACTTTCAGTATGGGTTTTAGGAACCATGGTATCAAGGAGGTAAAGCTTCAATATAAATTTGATGAATGAGTGGATAAATTCATGATCAACTTATCAATTATTGTATCAATAAAATGAGGTTAATATCTATGGAATGTGTAATCTGTATCATGGATGTATCATATTATACTTAATATTCAGTATTGATAATAATTTAAAAATACTTTGAGATGTATTATTTAGGCTGTATTATTTAGGTAACCACCACTTCCTATTATAAAATGCCAGTCGCTTCACATATTTACACTACTTGTCTGATTGCTGAGGGCATTTTAATTTGCAAATCTAATTAAGATGGCAAAATATGAAATAAAGACATATTTGTAAAGCAAATTTTATAGCATGATGTCCTTCATAAGCCATTTCTTTACGCAAAGAGTGTTTCTATAGCGTAATTGCTTGAATACCACTATTAGTTTATTTTGCCTAAGAGATATGTTTGATAATAAAAGTATTGGTGGCCTTTTAGCTTATAAATGCAGTCTATTGGAATCTACCATCTAGCCTAATTAGGTCTTCAAGGACAAAACTTAAAGTTGCGCATATCCTAACAAATCATTGTTATCGATGCCGGGTAAAATATTTGGGGAGAATTTTTAATGATCTCCACTGGATGTCCTAATGATTTCCAACAACATGCTTCCACTGATAAAATTAACACAACAACTCCTACTCATTATTTCAGACTTCGATACCTAAACGATTCCTTACTTTTTCCTGAGTTTTCATTAGATTAATAAGATAGGTGGATAATATTAAATTTCAGTAATGTGGCTTATTGGCTGTGCTGTTTTGGTCGATTTATGTAGCCTCTGTATTCATCAACTTACTCTTTTAGGTAGAAATAGTTATCAGCTTTAAAGATAATTTGTGCAATATGTGTGAAACATAAGCATCTAAAAGAGTACTATGTACTATTTTCTAATTAGCGTGTCATATTGCACACTAATTGGAAAACTCATCAAAAGACAATGGCACATAAAGCAACTGATAAATCAAAAAACTTTGCTCTTTTGTTTTGGTGTGTATCACTTGCTTATTTAGTTGATCTGTGCATATTTTTCTACTTATATTTTACTTTGGGTAATATTATCATTAATTTGCCTTCCCTGAATACATGCAAACCAATGATAGGGAGGTAGTGTCCAGAGAGCCAAAAATACTAATGGGCATTGTGAAATGTTTCCACAGACACTTCACATATGGATTACTAAGAGTAAACTATATGTTCCTGTCAATCCATACTACCAAATGACACTGAGGTGTTGTCATAGTGTTAAACTGATCCATGTAGTCTTATACCATTTGCACCTGTATTAAGGCATTGTCCACCTGCAACTTTACTCTGTATACAATGGATGCTAAAATAATGATAAAAATTATAAAGTAGAGAAGCAAAGTGTTGAAGCAAAAATCCCACCATCTATCCTTTGACTAGAGTATAATTCATACATATTTTTGTCTCATTCTGTTGCTTGGTACATTTAAGAAATGTTTTGTGAGCAGAATCAAGTCCTGTATATGCATTGGTTATAGGCAAAGAGAAGTGATCTCCATATGTATAATATCGCTCAACTAAAATGTATGCTCTGATGTGAAATAAAGATAAACTTTTCAGTGTATTACACCATTTTGAAAAGGCCTATAGAACATTCTAGTTTTGATACGGCAACAATATACTTTTTTACCACAAATGAGAATGCTTATTGCTTCCTTTCCTCTCCAATCTTGGCACAATGTGTAAAAAAATAATTGTTTCTACATTCTATTGCCATCTGTTATGTGGCATTAAGATCAACTGCCCTTTTTTTTTCTGTTCATGGTGCTTTGTAGGGTTTTTCTTTGGCACACAGGTCATACCATCTGATTCTGCGGCTCTCTGCCCGTGGGTGGACATCTGGAATAGTTGGCTTAAATAAGTTTATTGCTTGTTGCTAGTTCTGTTAGAGACATAGTTCTCAATGGTTATTTCTTTAGTTTATCTGTTGGAATACAATTGGTTTCATTCCAGTAGACTATCTTCCATTGCACTTGTTTTCAAAGCTTTTCAGTCTCTTCCTCAGATTTTGATTCCTTTCCAGTTCTCACAGCTGAAGGTTAGTAATATGATTACATTTGAGTTGAATGTTTTCAGTTTTATATTGGTGCTTTTAGTTCTTTGTAGACTCTTTATAAAGAACTTAGCAAATAATTTCTTGTTTATATCAAAAATTAGTTATTCTGTGAGTCTGTAACATGAAGCAGTTTAACTTCTATATTGATGTTAACTTGGGATCTGAAGGGTATTTGGGGCTGCGTGCAGTGACTCATGCCTGTAATTTTTGCACTTTGGGAGGTGGAGATGGCAGGATCAATTGAAACCAGGGATTCAAGACCAGACTAGGCAACAAAGCAAGACCACTGTCTCTCTAAAAATATATATGTAATAAAAAAATTAGCAGGGCATGATGGCACATGTCTGTGGTCTCAACTATGCAGGAAGCTGAGGCAGGAGGTCCGCTTGAGCCCAGGAGTTTAAGGCTGTAGTGAGCTATGATCGTACCATTACATGTCAGCCTGAGCGACAGAGTCAGACCCCATCTCTAAAAAAAATAAAAAAGAGTATTTGGTTTGGCATAATCATGACACTTAGTCCAGTTGGACTTAGTGTGAATCTTTTGCTAAATTTAACACCTTTGAATTTTCTCTGTTGTTTACTTGAAAGACAATATCTGATGACATGTTGTTTGTTTGTACCCCTCTAAATGCTCTTTCATTTATGTCAGCGTAAAACAAGGATCTGAAAATAAGTGAGCTAAGAGAGAGTCAGTGTAAAATAGGAAGAACATCAAGAATGAGGATAGGTCCTTGCTAGCACAGATCCAGGAATGGTGAAGTGCAGTTTCAACAAACCCAAGAAAATGGAGAGTTTCAAGAAAATGATAAGGTAATAGTTTGAAATTATTATACTGAATAATGTTTCAATACTTTGTGTTTCAAAATGTAGAGAAATTGTCATTCCAGAATCTCAGAAATGATACGTAAACTATTCACCAGGCATCCAAAATGAGATATTTCCTTTTAAATGCATTCAATGTATCATAGCTGAAACAAAATGTAAATTCTTGGCTCAAAGCCCTGACTGAATACATGGTGATTTATCAGTTGTTCTTCCCCAAATTGCCCAAAACGAAGCCGATTCTGCATAAAAGGAGCAAATGTCCTCCTACTGACATGGTAAGTTAACATTCCTGTATGGCTATCATGAGTTGCACTCATCATTTTCTATGGAGCTCACATTCATAAAGTTCTTGAACATTACTTGTACTATACCGTTGGCTCTCCCTCAGTTTACTCTTCACAGGTGAAAGTGCAGTATTCAGTATTCACCTATATTATCATTCTGTAATAAATTAAATATGTGTTTTTGTTTGTTTGTTTTGGTGGTTTTGTTTGTTTTTTTGAGACCAGGTCTCATTCTGTTGCCCAGGCTGAAGTGCAGTGGTGTCATCATAGCTCACTGTCACTTCAGCCTCCCCAGGCTCAGCTGATTCTCCCACCATAGCCTCCAGACTAGCTGGGACCATAGGCAGGCACTACCGTACCTGGCTAATTTTTGTAGTTATAGGCTTTCCCCATGTTGTACAGGCTGGTTTCAGACTCCTGGGCTCAAGTGATCCTCCTGCATTGGCCTCCCAAAGTGTTAGAATTGCAGGTGTGAGTCACCGTGCCCAGCCAATTTCTGTGTTTTAAAAAGTATTTTTCTTCTTCAGTGTGTACCTAAAAATAACGGCAATTTAACTCCCCATATGCCATTAGGAAATTCCAATAACAAATCAATAATGACCAATTTCAACCTATTAAAGAAATTGTTTGTAGTCTTAAATCGGAGTTCTTACAATAATTTAACAATTTTAAAATGTTTTTATTCCATTAAAGTAAGAATTCAATATTTATGTATTACATCACTATCTTTTCAAACTTGAGTAAATAATAACTTTTAAAAAAATTACTTCTCTACTATTTTATAAGACAAACTTATAAATTTGGAATTAAATAGACATTTCTAATTGCTTTATCAAAAGCAATTTAAACATAGAACTCAAAGAAAAAGTATCTTTGAGTTCTATGTACCTTTTACCTAATCAGATCACAGCTTTCCCCCAATATTTCTTGTTAAATATTAAAAAAAAATCTCACAATCTAGATAATTCTGATACTACCAGCAACCACTTAAGATAGGAAGAGATAGATACTAATTAAAATTTTATTATGCTATAATACCATGAATGGTTAATTGATTGCTGTTGCAACACCCGAGGGGATCTCTGATTATTTCAAGAGAAAATACAATTTCTAAGCTCATAATAAAAATTAATTTAAATTCAAATTTTAAATATGTAATATCAAATCACTGTTGAAATCACACTTCTGTAAATCTCAACCTTTGGAAAAATAAATGCAAATTGAGAAAAATCTGTTATTGTCTGTGTAATCCTAGGAACCAAATTATAAGAAAAGAAGTTTATAGTTTTGTCTTAAATGTTGAATTAAATGGATGGCATTTGAGGTAAAAACTATCAGGATTTTTTTTTTTTTTTTTTTTTTTTTTGAGGTGGGGTCTTGCTCTCTTCCCAGGTTGGAGTCCAGTAGCACAATCATGGCTCACTGCAGCCTCGACCTCCCAGGCTCAGGTTGATCTTCCGGCCTCAGTATCCAAAGTAGCTGAGAATAAAGATACATGCCACCACGTCCCACTAATTTTTTTATTATTATTATTTTTGGTTGAGACGAGGTCTTGCTATGCTTCCTAGGCTCATTTTAAAGTCCTGGACTCAAGCAATCCTCCTGCCTTAGCCTCCCAAAGCGCTGGGAGTGCAGGCATGAGCCACCATACCTGGCCTACATTTTTGGACAGGAAGAAAGTTGTGGGTTACAACATCCAGAATTGAAACACATAAGTATATGAGATGATTATGAGAGGAATGCCTCATGAACAAAAATAATTTGCTTTAACTCAAATTTTAACAAAATTCCAGAAAACTGATTTTTAGGAATATTAATACTTTTGACAATGAATATCAAACAGATATTCTGCTTGGTTTATTTTGTAGAATTACCAGCATAGAAAGATAGAAACTATGCTTAGTTCTTTTTTATTTTCCTTCAATTATGGCTCATGTGGGTGATTGTATTTCTGAAAAATGTCTTCCTCACTATTTCTGACAGCAGACTGCTCTTCCACAATCTCACCACTTCCCCATCAAAATGTGGTGGCTATTTTTCCTTCCCAAGAAAATGAATAGGACATTGAAATTGCTGTAATGAATGTAATGTGGCAGAAGTGACGTACTGTGAATTCTGAGTCTAGCTAATAAACGAGATGTGGCTTGTACCTTCTTTCCTCTCTTGGGATGTTTGATGATGAATTCCAGCTACCACATTATTGAGAAAGTCCAGTCAACAAAGAGAGGGCATATGTAGTGTTTCACTCAAAAGCTCCTACCTAATGTCCCAGCTGACAGCCAGCATCAACTGCAGCTGACTTCAGTGAATGAGACTTTGAAAGATTCCAACTCTCATCCTTCCAGCCACCCCAGATGGTAATGAATGAAGCAGAAATGATCTATCCCATTGAGCCCTACCAAACTCAGTTTTGTGAAACAGGTTAGTGGGTTGCTTTAAGCTACTACTTTTGGTGTGGTTTGTATATATTGTTTTAAAATATATGTGTATTATTATTATTATTTAGGTATGGCTAGGCTGATAGATCAAGAGGCAACTGCTGTTGAAAATATGGTTGTTTATACTCACAGATCCCAAGAGGAAAGGCCACAAAAGGCCTCATGGGAAGCACTAGGGTCAGTTAGGGAGTGGGGAAAACATGGACAAGATCTCTTATTGTGGGTCTGCAGGGAGGAGTGGGTAAGGCAGGCGGGATACCTAGGTTTAGGATTGCCTAGTTTGAATAATTTCAGCTGCTTCTGGGGCAGAAGGGCTGTTCCAAGTTGTCTAGTACCTGGCTCTGGAGTGATTAGAGCATAGGAATAGTGACTCTGAATGGGGGAGCCTGACAGAGGATTTAGTTGGGGGTGTGGCTTCTGATTTGCATTTGAAAGGCATGCTTGAGCTTGAACTGTTCACTATCTCTAGGAATTGCCCCTGGGAAGGGCAGACCCTCCAGAGTCAGCAAGGCCCTAGGTACCAAAGTACCACGATGCAGGAAATAAAAAAGTGATGGTTAATAGAGTAGCAATAGGTAAACTATATATAGATAGATATGTATGTACAGATGTATGTACAGATATCTATATATATAGTTTACCTATAGGTACTTAATTTGAGAGAGATATAGATAGATATTTAAGAGAAATATAGATATCTGTACATACATAAACTATATATATAGTACATACATAAACTATATATATAGATAGATATCTGTACGTACATATCTATCTATATATCTACAGGTCTTTTAATCAGAAGTAAGATGAGATATTAATTTAAGGATACCTCAAATTTAATTGTGTGGATCCAGGACTGCGGGGCAGGAAGAAGCCGAAAGTACAAAAAGTAAAAGTCTGATTCACTTAAGTTGGCTGTTGATAGCTTAATGGGAAGTGAAAAAGAGGTTATTGGAAGTTGGAGGATAGGGAAAACTTGTTTTGTAGTGGCAGAAAGTTTCAGAAGAGTTGTCTGTAGTAATATGGAATATAGAAATTATAACTGATAAACTGATGACCTAGCTAAGGAGATATCCAGGCAGAAGGACGAAGTTGCTTCCTGGGTTCTCATTACCTGTCAGAAAATGCCTGAGGAGAATGATATACAGAAGAAAGAACTAGTAAATACAAAGAACCAAGTACTTATTGGGTTTGAAAATGAACTTGCTCTCCATTCCCATCCTCTTCAGATGGAAACAATTCTAAATTTAATAAATGGCTTCTGGGCAAAGATGGCATCAGGGTATTGACATGAAAATGTGATCTATTGATGAAGACAAGGGTGCAACTGCACAACACTTGGTTAAGAGTCCAGAGATTTGAGGTACCCAGATTAAACAAAAATGTCTTTAAGTATCTCATATATATTTCCTTTAAAAAAAAAAAAAAAGACTTCTAAGACTATCAAGAACATTACCCTGAAGTACTCTTTTAGAAAACCTAAGATACAGGAAGACTTATTTCAAGGAGACTTGTGAGTGTGGATTTTATCTAATGGTGCAAACTACAGTAAAATATATAAGAAATTCATAGATTTTTTAAAGAAAATGATATTGGTTGAAACCTTGCCAGCTTGGAGGAAAAGATACAATGAAAAGAGGACTTTGTAGCTTTAAATTTTTGTGGGTAGGAAACAAGCTAAAAAGAGAACCGTTTGGCTACAAATACCAACAACATTGTATGGCAAAGGAGTAATGACTTAAAAGAGGCTCTAAGCAAAATCTTAGAAGACAAAGCCAAGAGCTGCCATTGAATCTCCAGTAGCTATGGAGACTCACTCCTTGTAACATGTGCCCAGCTGTACTTTAGCATTTCTGTGAAGAGTGATTTCTGGGTGTCTAAGATTTCTCTCCCTTTTAAATGCAAGGATCTATATTGCATATCTAACCATAATATATTGAGGTTGTGAGGGGAAGATAACTTGTCTATTTAGCTTATAGGTCATCAGATCAATAGGAATTATTTTCTAGAGACAGTATTAGAGAAATACAGGATAGAAACTTCCTCTGTAGTTGGATTTAATTTAAGTGATGAGATAATAAACCTCAATCCTGAAACTGATGCATAATGAGGCAAGTCTTTAGGAGAACAGGTGATTCTATTTTGCATATGAGGAGAATATGAATTGCTATGACCAGAGAGTAGATTGTGGTAGATTGTAGTTTTCAAAAAATGGTGTCAGAAATATTTCCAGGCCCACATAACCTTCCAGAAGCTTTCCTATTATTGTTTTAAGCTACAAAGTATGGAGTTATTCTGATGTTATTAATGAATGAGCTATTTATCCTTTTAAGGACAAAAAAAACCAAATTTTTATTTTATCCTTCCTACAATGTTTGTAGATTATTTTCAATCTCGTTTTGATTGATAGTTATGGATATTTGAGTAACTTTTGTAAAGTTTCACATCTTGTAATTCTGAAAGCCAGATTCAAATCCAGACAGTCTTTTTCCAGAAACGATGCTCTTAGTCACTAAGCTATGTGGTTTACTTATTTATTGAGGGCCTCTCTCATATCTAGCACTGAACTAAATGTTCTACAAAGAAATAAAAAGAGCCCCATTATTATTATTATTATCATTCAACAGTTGGACAAACACGTACACAGAGAAATAAAGTTCCTTGCTTAAAGTCACACAGCTTGAGAGTGGCAAAACTAGGTCTTGAACCCTTGGAGTCAAGCTGTACAAACACTGCTTTTAAACAATGTCATAAGCTGCTGCTGTGGAGTTCTCTTCCTTCCTTCTTTTTTTTTTCCCCCCAGTAGATTGTAAATTTATTACTTTCTTTTCAGAAAGCAGAATAGAAAATCAGGACTGTAGTAGCACAATTCTAACGTCACCAGATTGTTTCTCCAAATATTTGGCCCAACTCTCATATACAGATATGCTTTACAAAGATGGCCTTTACTAGGAAGTCCAATTTTTCTTACATTTTCACATGACTTTGATAACCACTTAACACTGTGCTAAATGTAGATATTCTCGCAATTCTGTGATAATTTGAAGTTTGTGAATTTCAGTGCTTGTTACTGTAAAAACAAACAAAACACCCACTTTGTTTCTGAATTGAGACCCTGAACACTTTTTCAGTGCTTTTTTTCTCATATTCTTCATCAAATTATTGTAATTTTTTAAAAAAACTGTGTCAACTATTCCACCAGTCTGTGAAAACATTTCAGGAAACATAGTATTCAGAATATAAAGTTATAATATAAATTTGATGAGTGAGTAGATTAATAATTCATAGTCAAATGATAAATTTTTGTATCTATAAAATATTTGCCTCTATATGTCAGAGAAATTTTTAGAGTACACAATGAAATGCATAACAATTTTTTGAAATATATACTGTAATACTTCCAGAAGTAAAGTATATGTATGTTATGTTATACTATAATTTTATAGGTATATAATATGGTATAATTATATATTATGTATAGTACATAAAATATATAAGTATATGTCACTATGTGTATTTATATATTTAAATGTAATCAGCACACAAAAAATATCTTTTAAATTTAACAAATACTTTTAGTCCAGACACTGTTCCAAGCACTTTACAAAATGTTAACTCATTTGATTTCTAAAACAATCCTATGAAGTAAGAGCCATGATTTTTCTCATTTTAAAAATTGAAGGAACAGATACACAAACATCCATAAAGCAATTTGTTCAGTCACACATTGGGTAAGCAGGGGAATTTGAACCCAGGCAGTCTGATATTAGAATCTCTACTAGTAACTATTACAGAACAATGCATATGAAATAGCTCTTAGTATGGCATCAACAAGCACTAGGCAAGTATATTAGATTGAATCATTCTTTCTACCCATAAAAATGTAATTTCATGTTTCAATCAATATAGTTAAGGGTGGAATTTGACCAAGAAAAGGATAAATAACTTTATTTTCTGTGAATAAGTCACAATAAGATTGAGAAGAAAATAGATAAGTTACAGGATAGTACATCCTCCTAATGTCACAGTGACAGCTGTGTCTTCAAAAAGCAATGTAAAAAGTGTTTCTTTAGTGTCTTAACTTTCTAATCAATTTAACAATCCCAGGATGGGTACTGAGAAGCAGCAGGACTGACCATAATGGATATGTAAATACAGCTGCAGGGATTCCGTTACTAAAAAGTGAAATCCTGCCCTATGATGTGTTACAGTTAAAGGCAAATGTGTGATCCATCAGTTTGGGGGTGATTGATCAACTGAAAAGAAATCCCTGAACAAGTAGATATTGCTTTGGTAAGGTACTCTTAATTCAGGAAGAGTTGATACAACAGCACCAAAAGCATTCTATTTTGGACTTTCTAGGTTGACAATACATTCTTTTACTTCGCTTGAATTTTGACATGGGATATATATTATTATCTAGATGCCAGCAGTGAATCTTGTTTTTTTTTTCTTTTCAGGTAAATAAATAACTTTTCTCAGAAATGTATTCTAAAGGAGAGAGACAGCTGGTGTCTGTACTTCTGGAATCAACTTCTGGCTCTTTCAGTTCTTAAAAAACAGTGTGATCTTAATCAAAACATTCCTTTCTGTGAGTTAGTGTACTCAATTACATTTATTTACTTGAGTTTTTCATTACAATCTAACTGATCATGTGATTAAGTGATATGAATATGTCTATGGCTATGATTTGGCTCTATACTAAAGGAGGATGAATAAGGGACTAAGAAAATCTAAGAAGACCATGTATTAGGCAGGTGCAAAAGTAAATGTAATCTTTGCCATTACCTTTAAGAGCAAAAACCGCAATTACCTTTGCACCAACCTAATAATATCTGCCTCTATATTTCAGAGAAATTCCAAGAAGTGTATGAAATAAAACACATAAAATTATTTTTGGAAACATACATTGTAAATATCACAGTATTATAAAACCTAATGTGGGTGCAATAATAAAATAAAGTATGCTTATTGAGCATCTACTTTGAGGAAGTCTTTAAATCTCATCTTGGCTATAAAATGACAATCACTGCAAACTTCTCTTTTATTTGAAGCATCCAGCATTCTCCTATTGACCCAATACTATAAGCTAAAGTTTCCAGCAGTGGTATTGTTATGGAACAACATATCTCAGGGATAACTGAGATTTAGAATTACTAACATAGCATAAATAATTATCGCTTTGGTGAGAACAAAGTGATAAGATGAATTTTGCATAAGAGATTTCAAGTAAACTTTGCCAGGGAGTGTGATGAGAAACATAAACTAGGTAAAATATTTAAAAGTATGTCCTTATATACAATACAGCAGGGGTCCCCATCCCCCAGACCACCGATGAGTACTCGTCCATGGCCTCTTAGGAACTGGGCCACACGGCAGGTAGTGAGTGGCAGGTGAGCAAGCAAAACTTCATTTATATTTATGACCGCTCCCTGTCACTCACATTACCACCTGAGCTGTACCTTTTGTCAGATCAGCAGTGACATTAGATTCTCATAGGCGCATGAATTCTATTGTGAACTATGTGTGTCAGGGATCTAGGTTGCATGCTCTTTATGCCTGATGATCTATCACTATCTCCAATCACCCCTACATGGGACCATCTAGTTGCAGGAGAACAAGCCCAGGGCTCCCACTGATTCTACATTATGGTGAGTTGTATAAATATTTCATTATTTATTACAATGAAATAATAATAGAAATAAAGTGCACAATAAATGTAATGCCCTTGAATCATCCCAAAACCATCTCCCACAACCCCCATGGTCCGTGGAAAAATCGTCTTCCACAAAACTTTTCCCTGGTGTCAAAAAGGTTGGGGGACCATTGTTATATAGAATAAATGCCTAATTATGTACCCTATTACTGTAGTTATAGATTAAGATATATAGATATATTATTCTATATGTTGACTTATTTATAATCAAGATATGTAAGACATTTTATCACATAAACTCAAATATATCTGATTCAATATCATTTTTCTTAGTAAACAAAGGCTGAGGAAAACGAAAGAAAAAATTAAGACTCTCAAAGACAAGCAAGGAATTCAGCTTGTAAGTAGCATGGAGAAAACCAGTATCTGCCAAAGGCATATAAAAGAGTAAAGAAGATTGACTCAGAAAATGAGTCCAGTGTTTAAGCACCATGAAATGAAAAACAATATGCAGCGTATCATTATAATGTTTTAAAGCATTATGGGTTTTATATTGGTGTTCAAAGCAACATCTAATCTGCCTTAGAAACTTATTTTGACATTATTTTGTACCTAGGATGCATGTCAAAGAAGCTTTGCTACCACACTTTGATCAGAATCAGACTCAAGAATAGATATTGTATCTAACTTCTAACTTAGCATCCTCAATTATATTTTATCAGATCTAAACTGTGATGAAGATTTTGGATGATGTGTAATAGGAGCTAAATAATTATGAATTTCACTCACCAAATTCAAAATGTAAACATGGTTGTGTGAAATACAGTCATTGCCACGTATTTGATTGAAATATCTCGTTTGACTTTCTGATAATTTGGGATGCAATAAAAGTGAATTAGTGGTGACATCTAATATCCTTTTAAGTGAAATATAGCTCTATATGTCTTTCTAAAGAGTAAAAATTGTATATTTATTCATTTATGTTTTGAGGTTTTTCTTTTTATGTACACCAGTCAGTAGCCAAGTACTGCCTACCATTTGTCAGTTTCATTTTAAGGGAAAGGTAGGTAAGAAATCCTCAAAATTTTCATCCTGAATATCTTTTCCTATACTTTAAAAAATAAGGACCAGCTTATTGTAAAGCTTCACTCAACAAAATAGAAGCCAACAGAAACTTACTCTACATTCTCTGTAAATGTAATTTAATTCAGTTTTAGTTTTATGGATTTATCTATAATAAGCAACTAATTATAATATGTGATTCAATTTAAAAGTTATTATCAAAGTTTTGTGGCATAATTGTATAGTAAAGAAAATTGATGTAATTTAGTCCAAATTTATTGCTACTTGTTTATTCTAAAGATAATTCTGGTATTGGCTTTTTAAATTAAGAAATATCTAGGAAGAAGAAAGTTTTGTCTTTTAAAGCATACATTCTTAGTGGTATTAATATCTCCTAAATTGCTTCATAGATAGTAGAAGTTTTATATATAAAACATCTCATGTTCACACTTGTTAGTATTCAGAATGAAAAATATTTTAAATAGTGACAGCTTATAAAATCAAATATAGTTCTTACCATATATATGACCTCATGACCAAATCTATTTGCAAAGTTTCTATGTCATAGTTTCCTTGGTTAGAAGTGAAGGAACACTGGGCGTGGTGGTTCACGCCGGTAATCCCAGTACTTTGGGAGGCCTACCAGGGCGGATCACGAGATCAGGAGATGGAGACCACAGTGAAACCCCGTCTCTACTAAAAATACAAAAAATTAGCCAGGCGCAGTGGCGGACCCCTGTAGTCCCAGGTACTCGGGAGACTGAGGCAGGAGAGTGGCGTGAACCTAGGAGGCGGAGCTTGCAGTGAGCTGAGGTTGCGCCACTGCACTCCAGCCTCGGCAACAGAGTGAGACTCCATCTCAAAAAAAAAAAAAAAAAAAAAAAGTGAAGAAACAAATTTTGTAAGTAAAATATAAAGCAATACTGACAACAAATATATATGGTGATTCACTACTCAGTAAAAAATACCTCAAATTCAAAAAAATGCACTAATGATCATTGTACATTCAGAAACTCAGCCATTAATCCTCTGGCAAATTTTAAGTCTGTGATTCAGAATAATTTCCTTGCAAATATCCAAAGAAACCAACAGTATCTCACAAAGCTTAGTGAACCTCAATTCCGTTAATTGAAGTTTTATTATCTATTTGTCTTTTTAATGTAGGCAAGACAAGGCATTCAAAAATAGATAATATATGGGATCTAAACAATTAGATCCCATTAGAGTATACTTTAGAGTGAGTTTTCAGAGTTTGTGTTTTATTCTTGATTCCTCACACATTTACTTAAAACTCTTAGACTATTTACGACTATCTTGTTATTCAGATGGACCTTCCAGGTCAAAGAAACATGAATAATGAAATTATATATAAGAAATACATTTTAATTAGACAAAGATTATAGAGCCTATGAATACAATGAAATATGACTAAAGCTCTATCATAAGAATTCACTTTTTGATTGATAGTTGCTAAATCAGTAAAGCAGAAACCCAGGCAGGGAAAGACTTGATTGTGTAGTACTAGGCAGAGTGTGAGAGGCCAACTTTTCCTCTAGTGTTTCTCTATTGTATTCTCTGTGCCTTTGTTCCGCTTTGTCTACATTCTTCCAATGTCATCTCATCCAGTCCTACAAATTCAAACATAATACTCTTGTTGATGATGCTCAAATTTACATCTTCAGTTCTTGTCTCTCCACTCCCACTGCCTTATACTCTTTTTTATTTTCTTCATATAACTTATGAAATTCATTATTTCATTTTTTTTCTTTTGTATACTTGATTTGTTTTTGTCTGTCTTCCTCACTGTAATGTAAACACTGAGATCAGAGATCAGAGTCTAAGACTAGACTGGACCAGGTCTAGTTCAATTGTTTCATAGTAAGCAGTCGATAGTTACAGATCTTTGAGTTAACATTGGCATACTATTTTTTCTCACTTGTCTCTTCTGCCATCTACATATTCTCCGAACTATCCTCTGTGTTAGTACATGATACCAGTAATCATATAATTAACATTAGCTAGAAGTCTAGGTCCTTACCCAGTCCATCAACAAGTTCCATCAATTTCATCTTCAAGATGTTTCCTGCAGAGCTCTGCCGTTTCTTTACTCTAAGAAACACCATCATTTCTTACTTAGACTATGCAAGTTTTCAAACTTGCCTCATTTATTTCCACTCTTACCCACTTGCAAAATATCAAGTGATTTTGTTAAACCTAATTCTAATCACAATATTTCATGCTTAAAAATCTTCAATGGTTTTGTACTGTGCTAACAATAAAAAAGATTTCAAAATAATATTGGTGATCTACAATATCTGAATTTATTTGTGATCCTTATTTTCTTTCCAGTCATTTCTTGCTGTTATTTCCTCTCTAGCTGACTGTGTCCACTCATGCTGCACTTCTCTTCATTCCTGGAAGAAGCCACTCTCTAGTCCACCTTAAGGTATTTGCATATATTGGTCCTCCTACCTGGAATAATTTTCCTACTCTCTTTTCAAGTAGCTAATTCTGTCTTAACCTTAAAGTCCTACATTAATATTAATATTCTAGAGAAATCTTTGTTCATCTTACTCCTGCAATTAAACACCACCTTAATGCCCCAATACATCTTTGCTTGTTTCCTTCATAAAACTTGAAAAATTAAGAAACTTTTAAATTTGTTTTTATTTTTGTCTATCCTTCTCATTGTAATGTAAATTTTTTTAAAAATTTATTATTATTATTATTATTTTTGAGACGGAGTTTTGCTCTTGTTGACCAGGCTGGAGTGCAATGGTGTGATCTTGACTCACCGCAACCTCTACCTTCTGGGTTCAAATGATTCTCCTGCCTCAGCCTCTGGAGAAGCTGGGATTACAGGCAGGTGCCACCACACCTGGATAATTAATGTAAAGTCTTTGAGACCAGAGACTATGCTGTTTAGTTTGCTTGGCTTTTAGGCAAGTTAACAATCAATAATTACTGTGGAGTAATGAAATCCTTTTATCTCATGATGTGTCCTATCCCAAAAACACACCAAATAATCCCTCAGAGGATTTAGTTAACAGCCAAGACACAACTAAAAAGAAATTTTGAATAATTCAATCAAACTATAGCCCTAATGGTTAGATGTCACATAGTGTAATCATAGTATATGTCAAATTTCTTCAGTTACGAGCAAAATCAACCCAATTCTAAGTAGCAAAAATTTGATATTTATTGATTGATATGAGATAAGCCAGGGATTAATTTGATTCTGGTGTGCTTGGATCCAGGGACTCAAACAATATACAGGGTTCCATTTTTGTCTTCACCTGGACTCACTTGATTGCGTGACAGAATAGCAATTTTCTGACTTCCTAAAACATACATCCAACTAGCCTAGTAACCCCAGGAGAAATAAAACATTTTATTAAGTACTTCAGGTAATTGGCACAAAGAAAAATTTTATTAGCCTGCGTTGGTTATATGCTTATTTTGAACCAGTAACTTTCCCAGGGATAATCTTGCTTACCGGGCCTCAGGTTTTATGCCCATTAGTGCAGTGCTGATCCAAGAATAGCGGGGATGCTATTAGATGACAAGTACAAATATTCCAGAGAAAAAGGGCAAATCATATTTCTTCTACCAACTTTTTGTCAAAAGTGGTGTTAGTTTTATTTTAAATTAAGTCTCTGCTGAATAATTTCTTAACAGCTTTGATAAATGCAATCTAATAGATAACTTTTGTTATCCTACTCTTACATTTTGCCTGTTGTTGAACTCATAATATATAGGTAATGATCACTCAAAAGACAAGTAAGTATAAGCCTATTTTGCATTTTATATACAGGAGACAAATATTAAAATGTTCAAATGCAAGCATTATTTAAAACAATAGATTATGATTGGTCCATAAATCTCATGGAATATCTTATCAGAGATTATCAGGAAAAAATGAAAATGTAACCCTTTTCAAGAACTTTTGAAGAGGAAATAAATATTGAAAAGAGATGTCAGTCTAGTTGGAACGAAAGCTTTTCATCTATAACTAGCAATGATTACCTTGAGCTTTGATAAACTAGATTTCCCCAAAGTTTATTGATTTCAGCCTTTAATTTAAAAATAAGATGTAGTAGTGATAAAGATCCTAATAAAGCATAAGAAAACTTTCATATGATTTTTTTTTCTAATGTGGTCAGTTGTATTAAAAAAATCCAAGTGAGAAATGACAATTATAAAACATTAAAAAAATTCATCATTTTAGGCCTTTCAGTGAGATTGTGTTAAAGGAGATCTTGCCTAGGGCTCTAACATCCACCCTGCAACAGAATAATACATTTGGGACTTTTGTATGGTTATCTGATATTTAAAAGCGGCCTGTTTGAAATTTTGTTTCTAAGTAGATATTATTTACAGTTTGTGAAGCGCAATGAATTCAGTCTATAAATCAGTCTTCAAGAACACAAATCTTGTTGGCTGACATGTTAATAAATCAACTTACTTAAATAATCTTGGGACTCTGACAATGATGCAGGCTGTGGACTTGGAAATTTAGCCATTGCCTTACTGTGAACTCGATCTTCTGACATTTTAATGGATTGAGGACCTATTTCTGATGGTTCAGTTTATACATGGACATAAACTATTTTGAGCACTTTAGAGCTGAGAGCTAAGAGCTGATGTCCAGGTTTGGAGTCAAACTGTCTGTCCTTAGGACTAACTGGGATGGAGTAAAGTGTACATCTAAAGAGTTTCCATTATATGTATAATTACTGCCCTAAATAATATCATATATACATGGACAACCAAACAAAGTAACAATAAAACAATGGGTATTTCAGAGGGGATGATATATTTTCACAAGCTTCCCTCATCTCGAGTTAACTAACTTTATTATTTATTGTGTGTGTGTGTATGTGCGCACGCTTGTGTGTTAAAACAAACGGATGCTGTTGCTTCAGGAATAATTGCAGCTTTCAAAAACAGAGAGTCTGATGTTTGAGGCACTTTAATTGTACTTTTTTCCTAGTGTCTGGAATTGTTTGGCAATAAATTGTATTCTATGCTGCTTCAATTGCTAGTCTTTTCAGATCCGACTGCACTTAATTACTCAAGACATGATCTGCTAAAAGCTACATCTGGAAACAATGTCACTCAGTGCGTTTGGCATTGAAAGTTGGAATTACGTTAAATGAATACTTTTAACCACAAAACTTTGAGAAAAATATTAGAGCCGCCAGGCACTTTCTGTGGATTTAGCTTAAAACGAATAGGGTATGCTGTTTATTCAATATTTACTTTCTGAACTTCCTTGATGTGACTATGGTGATGTCTTTGTCTTTGTTTACCTTTATCTTTATTATGCATCTGACCAGAGTTTCCCATATAATTCTTGTCCTCCACCATATTAAGAGCAGATCTTGTCTTTTCTACTCATCAATTTATTTTTTATTTTTTATTTATTTTATTTTATTTTTATTTTTTTTTTTTTTTGAGACAGAGTCTCGCTCTGTTGCCCAGGCTGGAGCACAGTGGCACAATCTGGGCTCACTGCAAGCTCTGCCTCCTGGGTTCACACCGTTCTCCCGCCTCAGCCTCCCGAGTAGCTGGGGACTACAGGCACCTGCCACCATGCCTGGTTAATTTTTTGTATTTTTAGTACAGACAGGGTTTCACCCTGTTAGCCAGGATGGTCTGGATCTCCCGACCTCGTGATCTGCCTGCCTCAGCCTCCCAAAGTGCTGGGATTACAGGCGTGAGCCACCACGCCCAGCCTTTATTCGTTTGTTTTTGAGACAGTTTCTTGCCCTGTCACCCAGGCTGCGGTGCAGTGGCACAATCATAGCTCACTGCAACCATGACTTTCCAGGCTCAAGTGATCTTGCCAGCTCAGCCTCCCAAGTAGCTGGGTTTCAGGCATGCACCATCACACCCAGGTAATTATTTAATTTTTTTGTAGTGATAGAGTCTTGCTGTGTTCTTCAGGCTGGTCCCTAACACCTGGCCTCAAGCTGTTCTCCTGCCTCAGTCTCCCAGAGTGTTAGGATTAAAGGCGTCAGCCACCACACTCAGCTGTTTTATATGCTAAGCATAGTATTGTGGCCGGAATTGGTAGGTTCTTGGTCTCACTGACTTCAAGAATGAAGCTGCAGACCCTCGCGGTGAGTGTTACAGTTCTTAAAGATGGTGTGTGCGGAGTTTGTTCCTTTAGACGTTCAAATGAGTCTGGAGCTTCTTCCTTCTGTTGGGTTCCTGGTCTCGCTGTCTGGAGTGAAGCTGCAGACCTTCATGATGAGTGTTACAGCTCATAAAGACAGCGTGGACACAAAGAGTGAGCAACAGCAAGATTTATTGCAAAGAGCTAAACAACAAAGCTTCCACAGTGTGGATAGGCAACCCCACCAGGTTGCCACTGCTGGCTCTGGCAGCCTGCTTTTATTCCCTTATCTGACCCCACCCACATCCTGCTGATTGGTCCATTTTACAGAGAGCTGATTGGTCTGTTTTGACAGAGTGCTGATTGGTGCATTTACAATCCTTAAGCTAGACACAGAGTGCTAGAGGGAAAAGTTCAAGTCCCCACTAGGTTAGCTAGACACAGAGTTAGCTAGATACAGTGTACCAATTGGTGCATTTACAAACCTTGAACTAGACACAGAATGCTGATTGGTGTATTTAGGATCCTCTAGCTAGACATAAAAGTTCTCCAAGTCCCCATTTGGCTCAGGAGCCCAGCTGGCTTCACCTAGTGGATCCTGCACCCCGCCTGCAGGTGGAGCTGCCCGCCTGTCCAGAGCCGACCTGCACTCCTTAACCCTTGGGTGGAGATCCACGGGGTGCCAGGGAGCAGGGGGAGGCGCCTGTCGGGGAGGCTCAGACTGTGGGGGGAGCCCATCACAGGGGAGGGGAGCTCAGACATGGCTGACTGCAGGTCCCGAGCTCTGCCCCACTGGAAGGCAGCTAAGAATTTGAGTGCAGGGCAGGCCGGCCAGCACTCCTGGGGGACCCGGCGCAACCTCCGCAGCTGCTGGCCCGGGTGCTAAGCCCCTCGCTGAGCCGCTCCGTGTGCTGGGCCCGCTGAGCCTGAGCCCGAGCCGGTGCCCGCCTGAACTCGCACTGGCCCGCTGAGTGCTGCGCGCAGGCCTGGTTCCCGCCAGTGCCTCTCCACACCTCCCCGCAAGCAGAGGGAGGTGGCTCCGGCCTCAGCCAGCCCAGAGAGGGACTCCCACGGTGCCGTGGCAGGCTGAAGGGCTCCTCAAGCTCCACCAGAGTGGACACGGAGGCCGAGGAGGTGCTGAGAGTGAGGGCTGCTAGCACACAGTCACCTCTCAGTATGCAAAATATTAAACTTAGCCTTTGGATGTCAAAGGCAACACAAGATTTTCCCATTTGAGAAAAAGTTTATTTTAATTTCAGAAATGACAGAGAAATTCTTTAGAATTTCTTTCATAGAATTGAAATATATGCTTCTGTTGAGCCCACAACTGTTTGACTTCTTCACAGAGTACCCAGTGAACGTGGCTTATGCTACATGGAGACCATGGCTTGGGCACATTCTGTAATATTTTGGATCCTGTATTTGTTTCACACTGTAAACACGCCTGGGCTTCAAAAGATGACTATGGTGATGTCTTTGTTTTGCTTACTTGAGGTTGAATCAGTCCAAAGGTAGCAGTGATATAAAATTAATAGTATATTCAGTTAAATACGTGTCTTTAGAAACTAAGTATAATATAGATACTAGTGAAAGTACTAAGACTTATTAATAAGATACATTTATTATAATGTAATACAATAATACTTATAATACTTATATAAATATCTTAGTAAGTATCTTTTGCATAAAATTTAATGCAATAATAAGATCATTTCTATGACCTTTTTTTCCTGGCTAACAGTATTATTTCTGATGTGTTTAGTTTTCAGTGACATAATGAGATACATGATTGTGTTTTCCACTTCAACATGATTTTAAAATATTTTTTTCTTATAGAAAAAAGTTTAGTTTTAGTAGAACCGCCTGCTGCTTTTATTATTTTCCTTAAGTAATTTAATAAATGCAGCATTATATAACATCTTTTTAAATTGACTGAGGCTAGCAGCACATGAGGACAAAATACCCCACAACTCCATTCATCTTTGATATTTGATTTACAAGCTACAGTTAAGCTTGTTGATTAAAAAGCAAAGCCAAAGCAGGGGAATCTGAATGACACTAGTCACTGAAAGAGAGGCAGCTTTCTCGGCGATTTATATTCCTCATAGTAAGTTAATTGACAAATAGATTACTAAAGAATTGACACTGTGCAACACTTTGGTATGGTAATTAATACTGTATTTGGCAGAAGTCAGATGCTCATTGACCGTCACAGAAGATGATCAGTTTATGTCTTCAGAATCTACTAGCTGCATGGCAAGACATTGTAGGGTAGATTGTTTATATTGTTAATTATATCAACATAATATTACATTGTATTAGTCTATCCATTCTGGAATATTTGCATTGATGATAATATATGCATTATACAGTTGAATCAGTTTAAAATAAACACTGTGCTACAGTGTAGATTGTATAAATTGTATTACCTTAATATGGCACTTACTGATGGGAAATAATTTAAGACTGAATGGTCAACAGAGGTCCTCTCTTTGAATACAGCACTTCAGAGCATTAGTGAAATGAGTCACAGCCAAGAGGTGAAAGGGTTGGTGTCCTGATATCTGTATTTCTATTACCTTCATGCCACAATTGAAAGCATTTTCTGCATAGCTTGTAGAACTTATCATTAAAGAGCCACTCTTTTGAATAATGTTCTACAGATATTTGAACTAACTCTCTGAAGAACATATTAAGGTTATTTTCTCAAGTTTTCTGTTAACTCTGGTATATGTCTGCAGTATTTTCATGCTATCATTGAAGTTATACTTTTAAAATATCAGAATACTATGTAATAAATCCTTCTTGGACTTAACATGGTGTAATAATGAGGAAACACATTATTTTTTATTAGAAAAAGTTGCAAAAACTTGAAAACTTAAACTTCTTTCCCTTTCATGCTTCTGGTGAATAAAGAGAGTTATAGAAACAACCTTACATGTCTGGATTCAATGCCTTGGATTGAGTATAGGGTCATACATAACACTGGATTCCATGTTGACAGTTCCTCTAAAATGGGGAAAAAATGCCATTTGATACTGAAAATTATTATGGGATATGAAAATGTAGACTAAGAAAGCATGAATATAAACTGCATATTCTGAATTTTGCAATTGCTATTTGGGATTAACTGCATAAATGCTTTCTGGTCATCTGCATGCAAATGACAGATATTAAATGTAATGAATAAAAGTGCATATATTTTATATATCTCATCATACTGACATACAGTATTGACTTCCTTCATATTTATTTGTAATGCGTTTAAATTGGATATTTTATAGAAATTTTCTAAATAATTCAGTATTATAGAAATAAAGTTTAGCCAGCAGTTAACAAAGATATTTGGAAAGCATGGTTCCATGATATCTCCATAGGAATTATGTTGATAATTTTATGTGTTTTTCATATTACTTATATCAATAACATGTTTTCATCAGCGTTTTCTTTATTTTCATTTATTTTAAATAGAAAGGAAATTCTAGTTTATTTGGTTACAACTATCTCATGCTGTACTTGAAAATATTATTATATCTGGTAACAAGAAAACAACTGCTAACCCATATAAAATATACATTTCCTGTACATTTTATTTTTTCTGTACTAATAAATAGATGCAAATCTTTACTTCTTCTTTATTACTATTAGTCACTTTAGATTTCTACTTTTGTTGACTTAAGAATGATTTTTCTACCATATTTGTGAGCCACCTATAATTTTTTTTTCAGTACCTAATTACCTTTGGAAAAATTGAGTGTGTTTTCTGGATGTTTTCTTCTTTATTTTCTAGTGGAGCAAAGGCGAATAATGCTTCCCCTATCCTCCTCTTCCATTACCCAATTGCCTGTTGTTTCCCAAGAAGCACAATGGCGCTTATGAGCTTATTGCTGCTTTATTTATCTGTAAAATTTTTTATCCTCTATCTCAATACATTTTGTATTTCCCATTTCATCTTATTTCTTTACTTTCTAGATTGTTTTCATGTGTTCTTGAACCAAACAGGCTTTTCCTTCAAGGTTAATATTCTACGTACTTTTCCTTTTTTCTTTTTTATTTTTTTGGTCTTTGATCATTCTCTCCATTTCCCTCGCCCTTCATATGGATCATTTACAACTTCATAAAAGTTTATTTATTTGAATTCCCTGAAATCAACCCATGAATACTTCAGTTTGTGTGTGTGTGTGTGTGTGTGTGTGTGTGTGTGTGCGCGCGCGCGCTTCCCCCTCTGGGCTCCAGCCCACTTATAACTCTGTTTTGCAATGCATTTCCTTTAGTGGAACACACATTTATCATACTGTACCCTGTTTCTCTTGGGGCTCTTTGGGCTACTTTCTTTAAGGACCTTGTGTAGCGTTTTTGTTTTAGGAACAACTGATCTAGACTAATCAGGATGAAGGCCCTTCACATGTTTCATTTTATTTGAAACTTATTTCTTCTGTAACTGCAGCACACATTTAAAAATGACTTTTACCTCTTTTCCACCACAGAGTAAACAGATCTCCAGCAGGGATGAAATCTGTCATTTTATATACTCTCTCCTGCTTCCTGCTATGTAAGAGATACTAGAACAATGATCAAAACTGTGATTTCACCAAGCTGCGTGCAGCACATGCAAATAATGCTGATTTTTTTCACACAGCTGTTGCTGAGATTTTAGAAGCATTATGGTAAACTGGAAATAATATTTCTCTAGGGAATGTTTCAGATTGACACATTTGAATATTCTTCTTAGACTAAATGAAGTACGAGGTTGTGTTCAGTGTTTTTCCCATTAACAGAGGACGGATTGACTGAATTATAGCTGAAATAATTTGCAATTAGACTTGTGGAAAACCATTGTGTCTCTAACCATAAGGGTGTGAGGCCACAGGCTGCATCACACAAAGATATTGAAGAATGATTTTTAATCATATTGCAATGATTTTTAAAAGCAAGGAAAGTAACTGCTGCTGGAAGGTGTGGAATCTATGGATATAGAGAAATGGACTACATCTCTTTTGGGAATTCCATTGTCCCTTCTAGCACTACAGTGTTTTTTGATTTATTAGGATAAAAGTTTTCTTGGTCATGAGCCAGAAACTCTGTGTGTAAATTTCACTCCTGAGACTACGTTCCAGCTGTAGGATACTGAGTTTATGCTCCTGTCATGACACTTAAATTCTGGAGAGTTAACTTGTGTACTAAGAGAATCCGACCCAATGGAGTCATTAGCTTTTCTTCGCTTAATTTTTACCAAGATCACTAACAATTTTTCAACCACAGTAAAATTAGTATTTCTTTTTAAAATTTGTTTTTCCATGTTGATATTTATTTCCACATTTGCTATTATATATACTTGTATTTTGGAAGAAAAGGTGGGTTTTTATGTTTTATTATTTGATTTTGTGGGCCAGAAGTTCCTGTTTCCTTCTTTTATTTACCCTTCAACTTATCATTAAAAAAAAAATAGATAATCTTAAAAATGGAAAACACCCATATTTTAACTAAATTTATGAGTTTCTTATATTGCTTTCTGATGTAGCCATAAATAAATGAAGCCTTTGAGTAGATAAATCTGTTTAGTGGAAGCATATAAGTATCTATAATTCTAAATATTATTGAGAAAGCAGGTTCCAAGTATTTCTTTTAATTTTATTTTGTAAATAAAAAGAATATCCCCATGAATGTTGCACATGCATAACAAATATCTAGAAGAACACATCAAAACTGCTAAAAATGGCCACTTTTGCGTTATGTGAGTAGGAGTCATATGAAGACAATAGGAAAGAAATGGAATGTTTATTAACATTGTATATACTTCTGTACTGTTTGACTATCTCGCCATGAACAATTATTGGCTTTATACTTTTATAACATTTTTATAGCAAATACAAGCAAACTTGTATTTGCTAAAAATAAAGACTAACTTTAGTCACCACTGTGTCAACAACTAATTTTCAGTAGACGTTTACAAGGTTTATTTCCCACCAGCATCAATTAGAGAAAAATAAAAATTGTTGAAACATTAGTTTCTACTTACTTTACCTCAGTAATGAATTAAAAGCAGAGTAAATTTACAGATATATTCAAGAATCCCTTATAAATGATGCATATCAATAAAACTACCCTATGCCTGTAATTTTTCTTCTTTCTTAGCATATTCAAACAAAATTGTTAGCTTACAGTATTAACCCAGTGAATGAACAAACCCCTTAGTTATATTTATTTGTTAAAATTCATAGGGCAGAGCCAAAGAGAGATGACAGCTCTTAATCTGATGTGCTGGCTACGTTGGAAAGCAGTTCTGTGTAGTCACTGCTGTCCTTTTTAATCCAGATATGTATGTAATTGTTAACTTCAGAATGGGAAATGTCCCTTCCAGTCTATCAATGCCAAGCAAAGTAGGGTGACTATGAGTCTTAGAGTAAGGCAAATATGCCTAAAGTTTATTCTAGTTTCAGCTGCAATGGATTCTGTATTAAAACAGTAGCTAGAAGGCTATGGAAATCTTGCAATATAACTTATTACTTCTCCTTGGAACTGACCTCCCTCTAGACTCCTGGTCCTCATTATAGTTTTGTAACGAAATCTAGTCAGATTTTCCTTTACTACAAAGGCCTTTCCTCTTACTTTGGCCGTAATTCCCAAATACACCACGGTAGGCAGCTTCGCTTCCTTAACAGGAATGTGAAATTGACTCAGCTTGCTTTAACCATCTTTGAAAACGTTTGTGAGGGTCTTGGTTTCCCGCATGATACAAGGCTTACCTCCTTCCTCCATCTTTCCAAATGAGATTGGAAGATTCAAATAAAATTTGGAAACTTCAGACTAGTTTCCCCAGATGAGATACATGATTAATCAGTCTGCCTTAAGACATAAATTAAATGAAGATATTTAACCTCAGAAGAAAATTAAATTATTACCAGAGGGAAAAATGACTCTCAGGTATATGGGTGGTGTTTATATGAGAATAACCACGTTCCCTTTTCTCAAAACCATGAATTGGTGATCCTGTGTTTTGAGGATTAACGAAGTCACCATATTAAGACAATGTCATGATTTCAGCTTGAGTACCACAAAACAAACAAACAAATAAAAACGAGAAAATTGTTCTCCCCATCTTGCTTCCAGACTTATTCCTCTTTCCAAGAACTCAAATGCCTAAGAATCTAGCCTTCTTTATAAAAGATTATTAAATTATAACCACAGAAACTTAATAAGCAGAATCATAATTTTGACAGCTTTTTAATAAAATACAAAAGATATGAAAAAATAGGCAAAATAAAGTCTTCAGCAGTAGCTTTGAAATGTGAACATATGGGACAGCAATTAACCCTGGAAGACTGAGGCAAGTAGGATATCTTCATTTCAATTCTGCTTTATGTATAGTTTGCTGCCCTTTAGCTGATTCCATATAACAATAGAAAGGAAAAACACTTGCATTGGAGGAAAGTAGAATATTGCAGTTTTAAAATACAATTAATATGACACAAGTATTGCACCCTTCATTTTACAGAAAAACAAAAATCAACAGTGAATGCATAAACCAACCAAAATGAGTTCATTTGAGATTTGGAAGAGTCAGTGGTATGTTAGCCAATGAAACTCTTCCAGGATAGAGAATGATATAATCTATGGCTGAAGACTAAAATAATTTGAAAAAGTATTGCAATAAATTATAATTTGCACCCCTCAATTTTTTTTCAATCTCTATTGTGACTGATCTTTTTGGTTATTATAATAACCTCCAAATAGGCATTCTTGTTTTAATTTTGTCAGCATATGTTTTGTTCTCCAGAGTGGATCTTCAAAAAGAGTAAATCAAATATTGTCACTGCTCTTTATTAAAGACTTCTTACTACATGTAGAATAAAACCCAACATGTTTACCACGGACCCTGTCACCAATGGTCCTGCTTATCTTCCAGTCTTATGTCACTCTTCCTTTGCTTCCTTATGCTGTAGACAACAGCTATTTCATTGCTGTTTTGAAAGCATGACTAATTCTGCCTTAGATTCCTTACGTTATCTTTTGCTGCTACCTGGATGCTCATCTGTAAGATCTTTGCATAGCTGCCTTCTTCCTATCATTCAGGCTTCAGCTTAGCTGTCGCCCCCTCAGAGATGCCTTTTTTCATCCTTTGACTAATGTAGTCTCCCATCCCCATCCACTTCCTACCAAAATGTCTTGTTTTATGTTCTCCAAACATGTATTACTACCTAAATTGTTATTTGTATTACAGTTCTAGGTGATTCATAGTTTATTTTCTGTCTTGGACAACTAATGTGGAGAGAGTAAACTGTGTGAAAGCAGGGCATCTACTTTGCCATACATAACCTGCCTCTAACAGTGCTGGCTGTGTAATGGATGCTTAGCAGATGTTCAATAAATGAAACTCCATGAGCATTCAATGTGCTTTCCAAAGTCAACTTTTCACCACAATTATACTCCTTCTATTAAATAACTTGCTAAAACATAGGATTTTGAGAAGATCAATATATGATTTTTTTTTCTCTTCAACTATTTTTATTTTTTAATGGATAAAACAAATATCAACAAATATTTTAAAATGCTTTAGGAAAAGGAGATAGACCTTTGTCTTGTAAAAATGAACAAAAATATTTGTGTTGATCAACATGCAGTAAAGAAGCAAACTTTGCAGTAGAATGCAAGAAAAAAAAGTTAAAGCAGAATAGAAAGATTGGGATGCTGGCATGATTCTCTGATCATGAAATCCTAGACAGAAATAGTACTTTTTTCACTTGAGTATGAATAATTAGAAAAACCTAAAATGTAAAAAATCATGTACATTTGGATGAAACAAACATTGACGGCATTTGGGATAGAAATAAAGAATTTTTCTATGAATTAATATATAGATGCAAGTTATGGTATTAAAATATTTGCATCTTTTGAAATTTTATTATGAGAGTAAAGTGTTCTTTATGGGAATTCTCTCTAATTACATTTTTTGGTTATCCATTTGATACTTAATATTTGCTTGTGAGCTAACTGGTTTGACTACCACGCAATAATAATAAATAATATATTTCATTTAATGCATAATAACTATTATTGAATAAATGAGAAATGAATAAGAGAATGGAATAAGTGAGACAACACTGGTAGAAAACAAGGCTGAGAATAAGTTGGAATTCATAAGGTCAGAAGGAAGCCGTGTGAGAATGTAGTGGTAGGCTCATCTTGAATTATATTCATGGAGAAAACAGGGGAGTACTATATCATTCTCATTGTCTGCACACGGTGTTAGAACAAAGTGGAATAAAGTTAATGTCTTCAAGGGAGAGAAATCTGTCATTTTCTTGACTGCAAAACTGCATCCATAACTCTAACAGGACATCTTACAACTTGAAACATATGGCCAACAAGCGCTGGCATATTGCTGAAAGTAATCTGACTGAGCAGGCAACTTTCACCTTTCTGATGAAAGTAACCATAACTCCTAGAGTTGATGTAATTTTGTGATTTAAGGACCAGTCTTAATCATACTTGGACACCCTGCTGCTTTTCCAAGAGCACTATGCAAATTGGGTAATGCTGTTTGTTAGGGTTTTTTTTTTTTTTTTTTTTTTTTTTCAAATTGGACCCAAATTGAATGCAACTTAATGTTGTTTTTCTTTTTGCCTGCAAGTAATACATTCACATAGGCATATATAGAACAAAAATCGTGAGTTTATCACTGTGAAATCCCAGTTTGCTTTAAGAGGAAGTTAAGAGGGTATTGATCAAGTATTTAATCTACGAGTAACACATTCTTTCACAATCTGAAGATATTAAGATTTTTAATTCATGTCTGGGAAGAGTAATAGTCATTTGTGAGTAGAAAAGTAAATTAATGTACCTATATTTTTATGTTTTTCCCATAGTAAAAAAACTGATCAAAATGTTTCATTTAAATTATTGGTAAAATATCTCATTTAAAAAAATTCAAAAATAATTTAAAATAAAAATTTGTTCAAAAATTATTGACATCTAGAAGAGGTTTTTTTTTTTTTTTATTTAACAAAAACAGAGCAAACGAACTGCCTTGAAAAATGTAGGACTTGAACAACACATGTGTATACTTACTGTGCTCTTATTTTTGTTGTGGTTATTTATTATTTATTAAAATGTAGTCCCACATGACTTAATTATGAGAATATGTTCTGAGACATATTTGTTAGGTGATTTTGTTACTGTATGAACATCTTAGAGCGTACTTAGACAAGCCTAGATGATATAGCTTACTACATGCCTAGGCTATGTGGCGCACCCCATTGCTTCTAGGCTACAAACCTGTACAGCATATTATTGTGCTGAAAACTGTAGGCAATTGTAATGCAATTGTATTTGTATATCTAAACACAAAAAAAGGTACAGTAAAATATAGTTTAAAAGATAAAAAAAAATGGCACACCTATATAGGGCACTTACCGTGAATAAAGTGTGCAGGACTGTAAGTTGCTTTGGTTGAGTCAGTGAGTGAGTGATGAGTGAATATGAAGGCCTAGAACACTGCTGTACACTGTTATACACTTTATAAACACTGTAGACTTCAGCTACGTTAAATTCATGCAATTATTTTCTTTCTTCAAAAATAAATTAACCTTGGATTATTGTAACAATTTTCACTTTATAGACTTTTACTTTTTTTTTTTAACTTTTTTCACTCTTTTATAATAGCACTTAGCTTAAAGCATAAATACTGTATAGCTGTCCAAAAATATTTTCTTTCTATACTTATTCTACCGGCCCATTTAAAAAATTTTTAATATAAAAATTTGTTTTAAATTTTTTTAAAGAAAACTACGATAAAACATACACCTCAGTTTAGGCCCACACAGGGTCAAAATTATCAAAATCACTGTCTCCTACCTCCACGTTTTGTTCCACTGGACAGTCTTCAGGGGCAATAATACATGGAGCTGTCTCCTGTGATAATAACTTGTTTTTTTTTTCCTGGAATACCTTCTGAAGGATCTACTTGAGAATGTTTTAAAGTTAATTTTCTGAAGTAGGAGGAATACACTCTGAAATAATAATAAGCTAGGCATGGTGGCTCATGCCTGTAATCTCAACACTTTGGGAAGCCAACGCAGGAGGATTGCTTGAGGCCAGGCGTTTAAGACCAGACTGGGCAACATAGCTAGACACTGTCCCCCCCATAAAAAAATTAACCAGGTGTACTGCCATGTGCCTGTGGTGCCATGTGCCTGTAGTCCTAGATACTCAGGGGCTGAGGCGAGAGGAGTAAGTCCACTTAAGCCCAGGAGTTCAAGGCTGCAATGAGCTATGACCATGCCACTGCCTTCCAGTCTAAAGGACAGAGCGAGATTTTATCTCCAGAAATAAAAAATAAAATAAAATAATGATAAATGGTGTACTATAGTAAATACATAAACCAGTAACATAGTTGTTTATTATCCTTTTCAAATATTATGGATGTACATAATTGTATATGCTAGACTTTTACACAGCTGGCAGTGCAGTAGTTTTGTTTACCTTAGCATCACCATAAACACATGAGTAATGTATTGAGTTATGACGTTATGGAAGCTATGGCTGATAGGAATTTTTCAGGTCTATTATAATCTTATGGGACTACCATTGTCTATGTGGTCTGACATTGACTGAAACGTTGGTATGTGGTGCATGACTGTATCTATTTAACAGCTACTATTAAGAACTACTTAGTGGTATATTTGCACCATTTTGTCATAATTTTATGAAGGCAATCGGTGTTTTGCTCTAGACTTTCATTAACAGCTTGTCAATATGAAAACTATCTTTATATCTTTTAAATAAAACTGCATGTGCTACAACTTTTAAGATCAATTGCCTTGATGGAGTGCTCCAGAAGAAAGATGGAGATAATGTTCAGTGAACTGAAAGGTGGAAAGTGTTTCCTGGTCAAATTTGAGAAGAATGTTGAGGCAGTAAAATGTGGAATTAGGCTAGGCACTGTGGCTCACGCCTGTAATCCCAGCACTTTGGGAAGCCAAGGCGGGTGGATGACCAGAGGTCAGGGGTTTGAGACCAGGCTGGCCAACATGAAGAAACATTGTCTCTACTGAAAATACACACACACACACACACACATACACACACACATTAGTTGGGCATGGTGGCAGGTGCCTGTAATCAGAGCTACTTGGGAGGCTGAGGCATGATAATTGCTTGAACCCAGGAGGCAGAGGTTGCAGTGAGCTATTGCACTCCAGCCTGGACAAAAGAGCGAGAATCTCTCTCAAAAAAAAAAAAAAAAAAAAAAAAAGGTGGAATTAAAGAGGAAAGAGGAGAGCTTAAAAAGTTGAAGACACAGATGTTTTAAAACAGTGGTTACCTGAGGTGGAGGTGGGAGGAAACGAGGAGATATAGGTCAAAGGATACAAAGTTGTAGATGTATGGGATGAACAAGTCTAGACACATATAACATGAGGACTAGAGCTCATAATATTATATCATATTCAGATTTTAGGTGCTCTTGCCGCACATGCAAAAATATGGGTAACTACATGAGGTGATGTATATATTAATTAGATTGACTATGGTAACAATTTTACTATCTATATGTATATAAAACAACATGTTGTACACATTAAATATACACAATAAGTTTTTTAAAAAGAGGAAAGGAGATAGCATGTACTGTAGATCCAATCTGGGCAATTATTGCAAATTTCAAAATAAACCACAAGCTGAGAAATATTATAAGTTATAAAAATCCAAAATTAGGTATTACAAGGATCTGAGTTTGGGATAATGGGAGATCTGGTGAGGGTGGCAGATTACAAGCTTGAGATAAATTTGGGAGAACATTCTGAACAAAATGTGCAGGTTTTAACAATTTACTTTTTTTGCCCAGCATACATTTGTAGGATAACCAGTATACTAGAACTAAAAATAAATAAATAAATAAATGTCATGAAATATCTGCTCTAAAAATGTTAACCTCTTTGAGGTATATAAATTAGTTCTTCTACTTTAAATAAATAGGGTAGTTCTGTTCACTAGAGGCTGGCATCTTAGAGGAGACACAGTCCAGAGGGAACTCCCCTGAATAAGAGGAGAATGCCTTGGATACTTCCTTCCTCAAACTCTCTAGTTACCTACCCACCCACTGGTTGGCTACAATTTCATAGAAGCTAGAGGACAAGGAGCTGTAGACAAAGCAGAGCATAAAAATAAAAATCAAAATAACAACAACAACAACAACAAAATGACTGTGAGAGCAAGGAACAAATGGCTAGGGAACAGTTATTCTTTGTATTCACTTCTTATTGCTGCTGTAACAAATTATTAATGCCATAAATTTAGTGGCTTACAAGCACACAGCTTTATTATTGTACAGTTTTGGAACTCAGAATGTGAAATGCATCCTCTAGGACTAAAATCAAGGTGTCAGCAGACCTGAGTTCTTCTGGAGGTGCTGGGGTAAATCTGTTTCTTGTTGCTTTGGTCTAAATGCATACCTCCCAAATTCATATGTTAAGTCTTAACTCACAAAGTGATTATATTGAAAGGTAGAGCTTTTGGACAGTTTCTTAGTGCCATTATAAAAGAGGCCCCAGAGAGCTGCCTTGCACCTTCCGTCATATGAGGATGACATAAAAGGTGCCATTTATGAATCAGAGAGCAAGCCTTCATCAGACATCAAATACGCTGGTGCCTTGATCAACTTCTTGGCCTCTAGAACTGTAAGAAGTAAATTTCTGTTGTTTATAGACTACCCAGTTTTTGATATTTTGTTATGGTAGCCCAAATAGACTAAGACACTTATTTTATGGACTATGAAACTTGCTTTTCCAGCTACTAGAAGCCATGTGCATTACTTGGCATGTGACCATATCACTCGGACCTCTCATTCCATCTTTGTATCTCTTTGTCTAACCTTAACTCCCTCACTCCTATAAGGACCCTTGTGATTACATGGTCTCACCTGGATAATTTGGGATACTCTCCACTTCTCAAGATTCTGAACTTAATCACCTCTGCAAAGGCCTTCTTGCCAAATAAGGTAACATATTCACAGCTTCAAGGGATTAGGACTCTGCCACATCTTTAGGGGGATGTATTAGTCTGCCTACCACATCCTATTCCCCAATTTTGTAGTTTATTTTTCCATATTTGCCTGTGATTGAGTCATGTCTTATTGTAAAAAAAAATAAGATATGAACCAATTAACATGTCTCTGATTTTCTGGTATTTGGAAATTTTTTATCCACAAACATAAGCCACTATTTCTTGTTCAGCAGATTTTAACACAAGATCTAAAGATGAATAATGGCCAATATTTATTGAATGACATCTCTAACAAAATTTCAAAGTAAAGCTTTCATGTATACAAAAATATAAGTTATAATAATGTGCTAATTTTAGGATATTAAAAACAATTAGAGACATCCCAATACATTAATTTATGTAGTAGCCACTAGGAACAGTTTTTAAAATGGTCTATTCCTTAAATAGGAATTTCATCTATTAAAGAATTGGCTTGTGCTAAATATGTGATTTTTTCATATATGCTATTTAAATGATGATCAATAATATTATCAGGCCCACTCTTTCTGAAGGATGGTGAGCTTAAATCCTGTTAAAATCTATATGAGAGACTTGAACCTTTCCAGGTGTTTTTCTCTATTCTCCTTCCACCATTTATTTTCCCCCACATTCTGCACTCCTGATGTAAGATTACCAATGTTAAGATATAACTTTATGATTTCAGTGATCACATATGAATGGATCTAAATTTACAAGGGCAAAGGTAATATATAAGGGGCTCTAATAGTTCTTCCCATGAATACTTTTAAGAGCGGATGTATTCCTGTTTCAAGCATAGGTTCTAAGCTATTGGGATACAGGAAATTGGTCTTTGTAGCAAGCAGAAGTCCACTGGATCTAACAGGTGTCATTTAATTCAGGAGATGTCAGAAAAGCAAAAAGGTTAAGAAAAAGACAGGCAATATTGCATCTGAGAAACTAAAGATACATCATTTATAATTCAGTGTCCCAACAAAGGGCAAGAAGGAAGAATAATGCAGCTGCCAATCACCCACATGAAACAGCAGGTAAGCTCAGAGAAGGGCTGGAAGAGAGGTAACTTTACTCAAAAGTCCTTGGATCTGGAAACAACCAAACTGTCCTTCAAAACCGAATGGATAAGTGAAGAAAATATGGTTAGCCATACAATGGAATATTATTCAGTAATAAAATGAAATGCAGTATCTAGCCATGAAAAGACATAGAGGACCCTTAAATGCATATTTGAGTAGTTAAAGAAACCTGTCTGAAAAGGCTATATACTGTATGATTCCAACTGTATGGCTTCCTGGAGAAGACAAAACTATAGAGATAGTAAAAAGATCAGGGATTTCCAGAGGTTTGAAGGCAGGCAGGAGAAATGGTTATGTAGAGCACAGGTGATTTTTAGGCCAGTGAAACTATTCTACATGACACTGTGATGGTGAATACGTAACATCATTTGTCGAAACATAAAATGTACAACACAAAGAGTGACGACTAGTGTAAACTGCGGACTTTAGTTAACAGTGATGTATTAATACTGGTTATCAGTTGTAACAAATGTATTACAGTAACACTAGATGTTAATAGGGGAAACTGTTAGGAGGAAGAAAAAGGACATATGGGAATTCTCTGAAAAAGAAATTGTATAGATCTACAGTATTGTTCGTTGAAAACAATTTCCTAATCCAGAGTTAGCCACTGGACTGACACAGAGATGAACAGAGCTGGTTTCCAGGTTGAGTTGGGATGTAACACAATCTTACTGCAAAGGATCACAGCGGAACCTGCTTTCTTATCTTCATAAGATATTACACTCCTTCAATTTTTCGTTCCTGATTTTGGACACTGTCTTCACAGATTATCTGGAGGAAAATCATTTTTAAGTTCCTCATTTATCTCTTAAAGCAAAGGGCATATTCCTTGAAATTTAGGCACACCCCTTTGACTTTGGCCTCTGCTCTATCCTTGAGAGTATTTTATTAAAGTATATGAGATACCTTAAATTTTCCACTGTAGCTCAACTCTAAACATATTTACCCCTTTCGTGTGCCATCTTCTCTAGTAACAGCTCCCAGACTGCTTAAAATTATTTTATCTTGGAGATATTACTCGTTCTTTTTTAATTTAGATGTGAGCTCTAATCAAGTAGATGAAGTTTCTGATGTTCATCAAGAGTAACCACTTCCTTGTTAGAAAAGATACCTAAGTTAGCTGAGAGTAAGAGAACATTGTCATCAGTAAGCATAAATATTTATTTGTGTGAGTCTTTGTTCTCTCTGGGTAAAATATCTGATAATGGTAAATATATAAAAAACTTAAATTTTGATTAAGGGTGTATATATGACATAAGAAAATCAGACTCTGAATTTTTTGTTCAGCAGTGGTAGATCTGTAAATATTAGTAACATTTTTCTTTTGAATTATTTTTTCTTGATTTTAATAGAAAATTAATTGTATACCTGCTTATATGATTGATAACATATTTTCTTTAATTCTGTACATAAATATTTATAAACTAGTTTAAAATTATAAAATTGTACATATGGCTTAAAAAATGAACAATTTGGAAAGGCATATGATGACAAATAAACATTTCCCTTATAAATCCCCCACTCCCTACTCATGTGTCCTAGAGTATTTTCTATATAATTATTTCTTGTATATCTTTCCAGCATTGTTTATACATATACAGGCTTATCTATGTACTTGAGTATGTATGTAATGTCTAAATTAAAGCTATGAGGAATCATGCTAGATATATGTCTATACCTCATACACATTATTTATAAGATGTATATCTTACTTATATATATTTGACATCTTTGTATAATACCACATGTAAAACTCCATCAATCACGAGTATGGGTTTTGGGTATTGATGTATGTATGGATGATGAATACGTTTTTGTGGCTCAGGAATATATTTCTGGGGGAAAAATTCAGAATGTCTTTTAATTATTGGAATGTACCTCTAATGATAATCATCTCATATAGTGAACGGCTGTCTGGAGTCACGTAGCTCAAACCTTGAAAACAGAGTAGAAGTTACTGCAGATTACCAAGGTTCAACAATGGATTTCCTGAGTCCATGTGTCTTGCAAAACTTGGCTTCATAAATACTGCAATCGTGGAGTGTTCTGAACATGACACTTATAAAACTTCAAAAGTTTCCCTTTGGCTGTTAGCCAAATAATACAATCTTTGTTTGACTGTCAGTGGAAAATATTCAAGTAGATGAATGTACAGTGGAATGAGCTCTTCCTACAGGATTCAAACTCAACAAAATATTGCCATAAAATTTCAATGAGACTACATTTCTCATGAAGCAATACCACTCTAGATATTAAATGAAATTAAATATGTTTTATTTTCTGGAAATGGCCTTATGGATAAGTTATACACCTCCCCCATTCCAAATATGTTTTATTTTTATGCCAGAAATCCAGAATTAGAAAGCAGCAAATTGTGGTCTTTAAAGTTCTCTGGGGAGGCCTCTGCAAACAAATAACTATTTGTATTTTTTGGCTATATTATTGACAGCTTAATAGTTACACAATAATGTACTGCATTATCCCAAGTAAGAAACCTTTTGCATATCTGTGCAGTTAAGAATGGGAAAGCAGATTTAAAGACTAGTTGATGAGTAGGTCAACGCAAAGCCTGTTAATACTAGTTAAGGTCTATTCAACATACAGGTGAAAGTGTTAACCATTTGCTCCTCAGCCAGTGGCTATTGAAGACCCTGTTATTACCAGAACATGTCTCCTTGCATATCCAGTGTTACTCTATGCAATAAATTGAACACACACACACACACACACACACACACGCGCACACACACACACACGCACGCACACATATCCCTCAAGTAATTAATAAAGGGAACTCAATGATAGTCATTTAGAGCAAATGAAAGCATTTGTTTAAAAGGATGAAGCATAAAATATGGAAGTCATGGGAAGTGGAAGGCTAACATTTAGTTGCAAGTGTATAGTTTAAGGTTGCTTTGAGTTTCAGATATGAGATTTTGATGGTAGGAGAATAACAGGGAAGGGAAATATAAATGAATTGTGAGAAGAGGCTAATGTTTGGGTGAGAGGGATTTTTTTTCCTTTTATTTGCTTTTATGTGTGAGATTCTGTTCTTAATTGTATCTTTTGACTTTTTTACACCGTGATTACATAGCTTGATGTTTTATTCTTGAAACTCCCTGCAGAAATGGCATGTTGTTAACTCTGGGTATCAGACGAAATTTCAAGAATTGGATGCTGTATTCTATTAACAGGTTCAAGAGCAAAATATCAATTTACATAATTTTCACACTAGCAGGGAATAAACAAATGGGAGCTATATCAGCTAAATCTTTTGATGTGAGGAGTCTATCCTCTTAATTCTGGCTCATCAGAGGTTACTTCAAATGTTGTAAGACACCCCCAAATTTAAATCCATTGGCAAAAATTGGGACTTAAGCAAATTACTTTCAAAGCCTCTCTTAACAGCATTACGTCACTTTTTTTGTCTTCAACAAAAACAATCCAGTATTCAGTTTCTCTGTCTTTTTATAAATTAACTTGCTCTACATACATTACTTCATCTTTCAGAGATTATAAAAGTACCTTAAATATCCTGAGTAGTTAATTTTACATAATCCATGTTGGAATGCTAGTGAAAGTTAGATGAGCATGTAGAGGAGAAGCACATCTCCAAAGAAGCCCATTTATTTTCTCATGCTTTTTTCTCTGTTAAAATGTGTGCATGGGTGTGTATATGTGTGTCTGCAAATATAAAAATGAAATCATAATATATTTGTTTGCCTAAATCTCTCTTTTCAACTAATCTATTTTGAACCATTTTAACACACATAAGTCTTTCAATTTCTTTTTAAGTAACATTCTGTTGTATAAAGTCATTATAATTAATTAACTAATTTATTAATAGATATTTAGATTATTTTTTACTTTGTCAATGAACAGAAACAAGAAAAACAACAAAACTACTACAAATTTACCACATAAGTCTTTATACATGCATCTAAACATTTAGTTAAATTCCCTACAATTTGAGTTACTATCTCAAGGAAATATAAAATTCTTATTTTGTTACTTAGATTTTCCCTCCAGAAAGTATCTCCCTATTTACGTATCTAGGTGTAAAATAGTTTTTCAATGGTATTTTGGAAGAAGTCTTTTTTATAACCCTGTTGGATATTTGAGACCAAGTATAAAAATAGTTTACAAGGGTAAACACAAAGATAAGGAACATATTGTTGGTTGTGCCTTTTCAACTTTTCAGGCCTATTTAGTTTCTGTGCAGAGAGATTTTTCATGTCAAAAACAGTCTACTCCAGACAAGAAACTTGATAAGACAATGTTGGATCTATTTTGGAAATTCAGCTTTGAGAGGTTAACTGATGGTCTTACACATTGCCAACTATTAAAAAGTCCGTGAATTTAAAGATGAAACTCAGAAGAGAAAGTCAAGTATAGGACTTTTCAGGAAAGCAAATGTTTAATGTGTGTGTGTTTTGTTGTTGTTGTTGTTTTTACTATTGAATGAATTATACTTAGTAAAATATGTAAAGTGAGGCCGGGCGCGGTGGCTCAAGCCTGTAATCCCAGCACTTTGGGAGGCCGAGACGGGCGGATCACGAGGTCAGGAGATCGAGACCATCCTGGCTAACACGGTGAAACCCCGTCTCTACTAAAAAATACGAAAAACTAGCCGGGCGAGGTGGCGGGCGCCTGTAGTCCCAGCTACTCTGGAGGCTGAGGCAGGAGAATGGCGTAAACCCGGGAGGCGGAGCTTGCAGTGAGCTGAGATCCGGCCACTGCACTCCAGCCTGGACGACAGAGCGAGACTCCGTCTCAAAAAAAAAAAAAAAAAAAAAAAAGTAAAGTGAAAGATGGCAGCATTGGAGAGGGTTGTAAATCTTGATACCAGAGTACATTATATATATACCAATAGCTGAAATTCAGAATGTCCAAAATATGTAATGTTTTGATGTTTTGCATTGGTAAATAATGGTCTACTGTTTACATTCTGACAGGAGTATATTACCTAGGAATATACTAATACTGAATGTTGTGATTTTTTTTTTTTAACAAAGGAAAAAGGACAATTTTACGATGAGAATTTTATATCCCTTGCTGTAAGGAAGCAAACTAACAAAATCTTGTAACATTGGGTAGTTGAAATATTTGATTTCTTTTCTCGGGTAATGAGGACTGGAAATTCATTTTAGTAATGGTCTTAAGCTTTGTGTTTAGTTTTATACTATGTCTCTCTATGGTTTTTCATAATTTTATAAATACTTCAGAATGAGCTTAGAATCAGAAATGTCATGTTAGTTAAATAATGAAATTATAGGGGTGTTGTGTTGTTATCCTTAGGAATTCAGAAATGCCTGAACCCTGAATCCTGTCAAATACTTCTCTGTCCATTCTCATGAGGTTCCTAGAGGCTATTTAATTAATTAGTTTGGGAATAGATTATCGAATAACTTTATAATTTTCTAATCCTCTAATGCAGATTGCAGGGGAAAAAGATGAGTCAGTGTTTGGTATAGTGGAGGCTTAAGTGGGATCTCCTACTCTGCCCCACTCCTGCTGCCACTGAAATGTAACAGGGCACAGCAGACAGAGAGAGATGTTGTGTCATCTGTGTAAGAGACAGGCATGTTTTCACCACAGCCAGTTCATACTGAGCAAAAATTCAAGAGGAAGGGACAAGCAGGGACTCTGGTCATTAAGGCAAAGTGATAAAATGAGATCCACAAAATGCCAAGGCTCTCATCAATTGTGTTAGTCAGGGTTCTCCAGAGGGACAGAACTAATAGGGTATATGTGTATATGAAAGGGAGTTTATTAAGGAGAATGGGCTTATAAGTTCATAGGGTGAAGTCCCATGATAGGCCGTCTACAAGATGAGGAAGAAAGAAACCTGTGGTAGTTTGAGTCCAAAGGCCTCAAAAGTAGGGATACAAATAGTGCAACCTTCAGTCTGTGGCCAAAGGCCTGAGAGCCCCTGGCAAACCACTGGTGCAAGTCCAAGAGTCCAAAGGCTGAAGAAACTAGAGTCCAATGTCCAAGGGCAAGAGAAACTGACACAAGCATTCAGCATGAGAGAAAGGTGAAAACCTGAAGACTCTGAAAGCCAGCTTTCCCAACCTTCTTCTGCCTGCTTTGTTCTAGTTGCACTGGCAGCCTTTTGGATGGTGCCCACTCACACTGAGGGTAGGTCTTCCTCTCCCACTCCACAGACTCAAATGTTAATCTGTGGCAACACTCTCACAAACACACCCAGAAACAATACTTTACCAGCTATCTCGGTATCCTTCAATCCAATCAAGTTGATAGCTAATATTAGCCATCACATCAATCATACTGATAAAAGTAATGCTTATATAGTGTGCATCATGTACTTTAATATATGCATAGTGTATGCACACAATGTTCTAAGCACTTCACATATATCAACTCATTTAATCCTCATAACAACCCTGCAAAGTAAGTATGGAGAAGAAAGTTGAAGTCCAATGAGGATATCTTCCCCGAAATAATATCATGAACTGGAATTTGGCCTAGAAAATCTGGCTCCAGAGCCAATGTTCTTTACCATTTTGCTATACCTTTTTTTCTCCAATGGAGGATGTGATCCTGGGGGACAGACAAAGAAGAAAAATTGGTATAGGTAGACAGAAGCGTATTTAATCTGACATGAGATAATAATTTGAATCTTATCCAAAATTGATTGAGTTCTTAAGCAGTCACTGTACTTGGCTTTCTCTTTACTTCATTTAATCTTCACAGCAATCGTTTGAGGTAGATACTTGTTGACCCCATTTTGACAATGGACAATTTAAGCAGAGGGAGACTAAGCAAACTGACCAAGTAAATAATTTTTGAAATTAGAAATTATAACTACATTTTTATTCACTGTGCTAGGTGCTCTGCTAGACTATGATACAAAGAGTATTTTTCCCTAACACTCCCCGATACTTGCTTCTTTCTTAGCTCATTGCAATTACTCAGAGAAACTATCGTCAACCAGAATGTAGTGCTTCTTTATGATGGGATGGAGCCCAATAGTCTTTAAAGAAAGTCCCGGATTCACCTTGGGGTAACCTTCTGATGTATATCTATATCTATATTTATATCTATACCTGTGTCTCTATTTTTATTCTTGGAATTGCTAAAATGGGTAGTTCCATTGTTCTCTAAAATTTTTGTATATTAGGCTGAAAATTTAACTTCTGTATCATTAAATATTTCAACTTTTGAAGAGTTTTGCTATGTATCTTGCTTCACCAGAAGATTTGAGAGCCCAGAAATGAATCGAATTAATTGTAAAAGGAGTCATTAACAACATGAATCATACCTCAACATTATATTTTCAAAGATAAATCAAAATACCAAAAAAGAATAAAATTCCCTTCCTGATTGGAGAAATTGCATTTCAAAGATGTTAAACTCCAAATTCACTTAAACTCTGAATTGCTGATAATTCTTTCAGAAATAGAGATCTTGATTATATGCTTAATATTAGTAGCTGTAGCCTGAGCCTCTTTTCACTCTATTCTCCCCAAACTTTTCATATTTTTCACTGCTCCCAAATTACCATGCGTGAATAAAAAATAAAAAGAGCTCTGCATCAGCTTTACATTCTAATGCCAGATTTATTGTGAACTCTTTCTGGTATCAGAGCTTCTGTTTTCACTGTAAGTAGGTATTAATACTTCACATTTGTAGCAGTCAGCCTTTTAAATGGCATAATTGTCTTGATTCAACACATGACCAAATTCATGCTCTTGTCTCTGTGTTTTTTCAACTCAAAAGGGATCCCCAAGTTTTTGTCTTGTGCTGTAGTGACTCTTGCTATAAGGAGGTTTCTCCTTTTCTCCTGGTATCATTACTGAACTAAATAGACAGCCATTCTTAAGAGATTCCTGAATTTAAGATGCTGCTGTTTACATTTCTTTACCTGTGCTTTCAGAGACTCAGAGACTTGGGGGATGATTTTTGTTTTGTATTGCTTTGTTTTGTTTTTGTTTTTTTGCTATTTCGCAAAGTTGTGTGCTTCCCTTCAGAGCTTTAATTTTCTAAACCATAAATTTCATCTGTTCACTGTTTCAGAAACATGAGGAAAGAACTTTCTATTACTTTACTTCTAAAGCAAAAGTTTCATTTCTCAATGGTTCAATTTTCCCCTGATTAACTCCAGTTCTCCTACAAGTTCCAGGTAAGCTCTATAAATTCCAATTTACTTTTTAATTGCACATGTTTCCTTTCTGTTTTTGATAGGAAGAATAGCACATTGTTGCTTTAGAATTTAAAAAATTGTTCCTTTATTTTTGTTTTAGGTTTAGACATTTATTTCCTGACTATATCCTTCTATATTCTGCCTTTTTGGTTTCTTCATCAAAAGTAACTAGTGGGTCTCCCCCAAATATCTTTAAAAGTAATGGCAAAATCCACAATTGCTTTTGCACCAACTTAATAAAACAGGAAAACTTCTCATTATCATCTTACTGATAGTAGTATTTTTTACACAGGAGATAGACTTTTATAATAGGCTTTGAAAATAGTTTCAACTGGCTTCTATCCACTAAAAATGTGGATTTGGTCTTCCCTGTAGCTTCTTTTCATCTTCCCTGAGCTTTTACACAGGGCAGAACGACTTTTCCATGATAACTCTAGCCTCTTGAAACTGCTAAATGGTTTCAGATGTATTCTTTTCTGATTGTTCTGGTGTTTCCTTTTTCAAATAGGTTCACATTTAAATAAATTACTCCATTTATCAAAAATAAATTCCACAATTGTTCCAATGATTGACTGTGTTTTCAGAGGGCCTCAACGATGTCTTCATCTTGTTTCCCCTTTTGGAAGCCAGTTCAATTTAGTGTGTGTGTGTGTGTGTGTGTGTGTGTGTGTGTGTGTGTGTGTGTGTGAAATCTTTCTGTTCTATTAAATCAAACTGAGCCTTGCACATACTTTCTAAGAAACAATTAGGGTATTTTAACTTTTCTAACCCCACCTTTAAAAACATTTGTATTTGAGTATATCATTATTTCTTTTTCATATTTGTCTAGTTTGGCCTTTAAGCTGCCTGTCATTCTCCTAAGGAAATTTTTATCTGTCCACAGGTCAATTAGTATACCTGACCTCATTTTTCTTTCTCTTTCCCATTATTCTTATTGAGAACACAAAATAAATATTTTTTTTAAAAAGTATCCTATTAAATATTACATGTTTTAGTCAGTATAAAAATAGAGGAAATGTGAAAGGCAGAGATCTTTGGTTTCTCTCTGTTTTATGCCAGACCAGCTGCTATCTAAATTGGCTATCTAAATCTGGATTGATCTAAATAGTACACTTAATTAAACTATTTAGTTTGTACTTAGGAATGCCCATTAGAAGTGTTGATGTTCACTGGCTTATATCCTGACCTCGGATGCGAGGAGAGTTTGATCTCTTTTGATCTTTCTTGGAATTGAGTTCGAATTATTATAAATAAAGAGTGCCCATATTACCCTCTGTGTTCTCAAACAATTTAATGAGTGCTACTCCACCTCCTGCCATAATTGAAAAGCTGAGGCTTCATTTCCCCTGCAGTAACTTTAAGTGGATTTCATCGCTTTTACTATAGTCCATGAATGTCAAGGCCAAGACAAGGGGTTGGTAGCTCTCTATTGCTGCTTCCAAGCCATTATTTCTCTAAAGTCTCTGTATTAGTTTGTTAGGACTGCCATAACAAGATTAGGTGCCTTAAACAACATAAATCAATTTTCTCACAATTCTAGAGGCTAGAAGTCTGAGATGAGGTGGTGGCAGGGTCATTCTTTGAGGCTTCTTTCCTTGACATTAAAATGCCATCTTTCCTTGTATCTTCATATGGTCTTCCATCTAGTGAGGCCTGTGACCTAAACTCCTCTTCTTGTAAGGACACTAGTCATCTTGGATTAGGGTCCACTCTACTCACCTCATTTAACTTTAATTACTTCTTTAAAGACCCTATCTCCAAACAGTCACATTCTGAGGCACTGAGGATCAGGACTTCATCCCGTGAATTTGGAGGAAAGTAATTCAGCCCATAACACCATCTTACTCATTCTTGCACCTTTGACAATCAACCTTCTACTGCCCTTTTGGTTGCTGATAACCTCTGATCTGATTATTTTTCCTTATTTAGCAAAAAAAAAAAAAAAAGAAAAAAAAAGTACCTAATTTATAGGACTTACCCACATCTTGAATAATTCAAAGCTATGCCAATGTCCCATCCCTCCAATAATCTGTTTTATGCAGTTCTTTGATTTCTTCAGTTTTTTTTCCTCCAAAAATCATCCTTTGAACTTTATTATCACCCAAAACTTCTGAATGAAAATATGTCACTCTGTCTTCCTCCATCATGTTTGAGTACTGTCATTTAACTCTTCCTTAGTGCCATGAGAAAAGATTTATAATCTAATTTCTCTCAATATTTCAGACTTGTTCTCTCTTCATTTTTCTCTTTATTCAAATTAAATTTTGTGACTAGTAATTTCAACTTTACTCTTACTAATATACCAAACATCCTTGTTTCTCATTTTTTTACTACACCCTTATGATGTTCCAGCCATGGATGAGCCCAGTTATACTTTGTTCTTATCCAAGCACGGAAAAAGAAAGTCCAGTGAAAACAAGTTCCACTGTAAATGTATGATATATACCTCCACATTGTTTGACAGTCTTACATTTCTTGACAACCTTAGTATATTTCTCTGGCCAATTTATTTATTTTTAAACTTGTCACTAACTGTAACTTCCTTTCTTTCCTGACCCATCCTTGACCTCACCTTCTGTCTCACAGAGACAATAAAAGCCCCCATCCTTTTCAGGTTAAACATAACAATCTATTTAGAACACACTGTATATCTTACTGCCTATGAGATATCTCTTGTACATTTCAAAGGCACCTTGAAATATCTTTCCCCACCATCTCCCAAATGAAACGCTCCCCTTCCAATGTTGCCTGTCTCACTGAGTGGTACTTCTATCCATATAGTAATACAAGCCAGACATCTTGACATTTTCTTTTCTCTCACCCTCTTTATTTTGTACATCCCTTTCCTAAGTTTTGCAGCTTTTATCTTCTAATCATCATTATCTATTTCTCTCCATATCCTTGACTTCACTATACTACTGCTAATTACCATTACCTTTACCTCTAAGTACTATCTTATTTAGATCCTTAACAACCCCCTTTATCCATTCTTTCACATTATAGCAAGAATAACTTTTCAAAACACAAATATAATAAATAATGTCACCACTTTTCCTTCCCTGTTGAAATTTCTTTGAAGTGTGACAGTTATTCTTAGATTTATAATTATTAATATAGTAAACGTAAAACTTAACGTGGTTTCCCCAGCAGTTCCTTCTTGTATCATACTTCTTTGCTATTCAGTTCCTATCTTGGTATTGTCTTTTAGTCTGCTGTACATACTGAATCCCTCTAATCACATTTGTGCATTTTTCCTTCATTCATTGATTCAAATACAGTGTGGAACACTCAAAAGACTCTCAAGACATATTTGACAAATTAGGAACAAAATGAATACATGAATGACGAATGGATCAATATCTGATTGGGGGGAAGAACATATATATGCAATTAGTAAGATTATTTCAGGTATAGAAATGATAAACATACACGATGAGTGTTCATGTAAATGAATGAGACTTACCTGAAACGTGAATTTGAATCATCAGGCAGATTCCTCTGTGTCAACTCTGTAATTCTCTTCACCAACCTCAACATTGATTGAATCAAGATTGATTCAATCACTTTGGCATGTCTTTTCTATCTCTTTTGATTTATCTCAAATCAAGTTACTTCGTTCCATCCTTATGATCATAGCCTAAATTCAGGTGACTATTGTTTTCCATTTTGTTTCCTGAAAGAATCTTCCAACTGGTTTTCCTGCGAATAGTCTTACATTTTTCTAATACATTTTTCAAAGTTTCAATCAGAGTGATCTTATAAAATACAGAACACATTATTTCTCAGCTTACATAGCCCCATTGCTTTCTGATTGTGTTCAGGATAAAATCTGAAACTCCTAAGCATAGGATATCCATCTCCTCTGGGACATCTCTCCATATTCTCTGAGATGCCTTCCTTGATTCATCATGACTGGTTTACTTCCCCTTCCTGTATGGTCCCATGACACCATATCTTGACCCTTTGTCTCTTACCACTTAATATTAAAATTGCCTGGTTTTTATTTTATCTGTCTTCCTATCTAGTTTGTTGGATCTTTATGTATATTAACCACAGCTGTCATGGAAACCTGTCACCATGTAGTGGTTTCATAAACATCAATGAAATAAATGAATGAGGAGTTAATACATTTAAGATGTTTGTTAAAACAGTTACTATGGAGCAGTGGAGTTATTTGGTTTTCCTTCAACAATGTGATCAATGAATTTAATTGTACTTCTCTTTGCATAGGAATTGATATTCTAGTTCTTACTGGTGACATGTCCAGGATTATTGAATTAATATTGATCCTGAATTTATATTATAGGTAGTCCCAAACCAATCCTTTATCAAGTGTGAAGCAACAAAGCTTGTCCTCTGTGGCCCCTAATCAAGTTGAAATTAATTTGCTACAAAGGACATGAACTCATCCTTCTTATGGCTGCATAGTATTCCATGGTGTATATGTGCCACAATTTCTTAATCCAGTCTAGCTGGAAACCATCATTCTGAGCAAACTATCGCAAGGACAGAAAACCAAACACCATGTGTTCTCACTCATAGATGGGAATTGAACAATGAGAACACTTGGACACAGGGTGGGGAACATCACACACTGGGGCCTGTCATGGGGTAGGGGGAGTGGGAAGGGATAGCATTAGGAGATATACCTAATGTAAATAACGAGTTAATAGGTGCAGCACACCAACATGGCACATGTATACATATGTAACAAACCTTCACGTTGTGCACATGTGCCCTAGAACTTAAAGTATAATAATAATAATAATAATAATAATAAAGATTAATTTGCTTTGACTCTAGAACCCTGAGGTTCTGAAAACATGTTTTCACATGGTAGTGGAGGCCATACATGTGAGTCAATAAAAAATTGTATACTGAACAAATTAAGTTAAAAATGGATAAATGAACTAAGCAGGCTCTCTCTTAGGTTGCTAGATAAAATATTAAATGACTATTTTAAATTTTGAAAAGATTAGTCTCATATTCATGATTTTATTGCCTGTTTTAGATTTTTATATTGTTCTTTTGATTTTCTATGTATCTCATTTGCTATCTACCGGGTAGAATATTCCATCAATATCTCCAATTCCAAACTTTATCTTTTTTGCAATATTTGAGCTTGAAAAGTAGGAAATGATCTGTACATGCTAAATCATTTGAAAGTATGGGCAAGAATTGTATAATTCTGTTCAAGAATGAAAATAGAATTAGTAGGCAAATATGTGAGAAATGGGCTTTTATTTGATAAATGAAACTTTTTTTTTTCTGCTTAGTAATGTAATGGCAATGTTCTGGCCTGGAAGAAATGAATTCCATATATGTATTAAAGTCAGTTTCCTGCTACCAATTGAAAATCAAAATAAAATATAGGGAAATTTATATTCCAAAATCTGTGGGGAAAATAATATCAAAAGACATCATTTTGAAGTAGATGGTTATTTGGGGCCTTTTCTGCCATACCCATATCTTGGTCTTTATAAATTTGGTGAAGTGACCAGACTGCCCTTTAAAAATCGAGTGTGAGGAGGCTGGGCGTGATGGCTCACGCTTGTAATCCCAGCACTTTGGGAGGCCGAGGTGAGTGGATTACCTGAGGTCAGGAGTTTCAGTCCAGCGTGATCAATATGGTGAAACCTCATCTCTACTAAAACTACAAAAATTAGCCGGGTGCAGTGGCAGGCATCTGAGGTCCCAGCTACTCTGGAGGCTGCGACAGGAGAATTGCTTGAACCTGGGAGGTGGAGGTTTCAGTGAGCTGAGTTCACACCATTGCACTCCAGCCTGGCAACAGACTTACATTCCATCTAAAAAAAAAAGAAAAGAAAAGAAAAGAAAAAATCTAGTGTGAGGAGTTCAAATCTGCAAAGCTTTCCTAACCTTCGACCCTCATTCTTGGATTGCTATCATAACTTGACTTGATTTCTGACATTTGTTAAGCAAATATTCAATACTTTAAATTTATTTTTTATAATTAAACATTACTATGGTATAAAGTCATAAAAAATATGAAAAAAACACAACTTTAAGAGGGCTTCATTTGTATTTATGTGTGAGTTGAAATTAATCATATGATAGAATATCCAAATAAAATATCTTTACTTTTCATTGTGAAGTATCACAATGTGAAAGGATAACTACAGGAAAAAATATTACCATTTTTTCAGTTCAAAATCTTCATAAATTAAAGGGATATGAAAGAAAACAGCAATAACTAGTTGTTTATATTTATGGACAAAAATACTAAAACTATAAGAATAAGCTCTGGCTGAGTGTAGTTAATATGGATAATTTTCTCAGGTGACTATTAGAGAAATGACTGATCATCAATGTGAAAATAATAGCTTTGAAATGGACAAAGAAAAGGCTGATATATAGATAACTATGTATGAAAAGATTAACATTTAACATGTGAGATATATTTATAGCAGTCAGACATCACTTGACAAAAAATACAAAAATACTGATGGCATAAGGAAACAGTAAAATTACTGCCTTATTTTCTGCTAGCCAATTATCTTGGTGTAGAAAAAATGATTTTTGCCTGGTGGTTCTTGAATAGGAAAATATAAACATATTACCCAAGCCAGAACAATAGCGGGATGAGGGAGTGGGATGGGGGATGTTGGAGGCTATAAGAGTGGAGGAATTTGCACCATATGCTCTAATTTGGATTTGGACAGCTTTTTGGATGTCTTTGGTAATAAACAGGATTTCTGCTTTTTGTCTTCTTGATGTGGAGGTTTACATTTGAAGAAAAAAGCCTTGTAGTTTCAGGAAACAAATGAAGACATTCTGGTTTGAACATTTATCTTAATGAGAAGAAAGCCCATTTGGATAAAAAAAGGTGAAGAAATACCAAGTTTAGACTCCCCTGATGTGCTCTATGATCACGTCTGTCTTACCCAGCTCTAATTTTCTTTGATTTTAACTCATCTGTATGACCAGACATCTGTGAGTATTTATGCCTTTTTTGGTTATGTGCTGTCCCGTTCTGGCTATCCATCAAATCCAGAACAGACTTCCCAGCAATGTTTTGTACAAAATGTGGAGTAGAATGATAACTGATTAGCATTACGTGATAAATGGACATTCTTCAGCTGAAACTGTAAAGTGTAAAACAGCTGAGACAACATATGAGCAGGAAATACAGTGCACAGTCTGTCTCTTCGTTCATGTTCGCACAGCTTATTTTTTATTGCTACAGTTCAGAACTATATACGGCTCAGGCAGTGTATATTCGATGCAGAAAATATGAAAAATGAGCTAGTGCCCTTTTGTCTGAAATATCCTTGTAGGAAGACATCTTTATAATATATTCCTAAAATGATATGTGTCTTCGTGGCAAACAGAAAAGGTAAGGGGCAAGGTTGCTGACTTTATTTTCTAATAAGTCTCCTGAGTGAGACAGCTCCCCACACCCACAATGCTCTAGGACCAAAATTCCATGTCTTTTAATTTTTCAAGTCACATTAATCCTTTGATGAATTCCTAAAATAGAGAGTTTAAGTTTTCAAACAAAAAGTCAATGAGAAAATGAAGCTGGGTGAGGTTTCCATAACTCCAGTCTAAAGGGTCCTACCTGCTTGCCACCAGCCAACTGTTTCTCTGCAATAGGGATTGAACCAGTGTTTCCAAATCTCTCCTTCCTTTTTAGAGAAGTTTAAAATCCACTTTTAAAAATCATGTTTTATAATTTAAAAAGTTTAAACATTTATTTTTAAAATCCACTTAAAAAATCATGTTTTCTAATTTAGAAAGTTTAACTGTTTTTTTTTTTTTTTTTTTTTTTTAAACACTGTAAGGGCTAAACATCAACTTCTGATAGATTTAACTCACGGACTTTTAAAAACTTTCTTAGATATTTTTACTTATTTTGATATGCACGTTTGTTACATAGGGAAACATGTGCCATAGTGGCTTAGGTATTTTTATAAGCTTACATTTTTCTGGCACTAACAAGAGTTGACAGTTAAATATGTAATTAAAATACACTAAACAACTACCAAAGTTTAAGCATAGTATTCCATTGCATTATATCTATTGCAAAATGTCTTGATTGATTTATTAAAAAGTGTCAGTGTATGACAGAGCATTGTATCAAGTAGTAGTCTATTATAGTAAATTTTCATTAATAGGTACTTTGTTAGTTCACCTGAAAGAATTTTAATAGATCTTTTATCCAAATCACTTGCTGCAGAGACAAAAACAATTGGAATCAAAGATTAGGTGATGAGACCAAAGCATTAAAGCAAACTAGAAACAAGCTGTCACCTGCTTCTCCCAACTTTCCTTTTAGTGCCTTTCACTACATCAAGCTTTTCTAATTATTATAAAGGGAAGAAGAGTTAGATTATGATTACTGAGTACAAACTGTTAAATCAAGCCTTTCTGTTTGTAATAATGAGACAAGGGTGAGATTACGGATTAGGTTTACATACTTCGCATCAACTGTGAAAAGGGGGAGTTTTAGGCAAATAGCTTACAGACAATGCCAAGGTACGTGTTTACCCTCATGAAAGAACACAGTACTTTTAAGCACTTTAGGTCACTTCAGTGTAATTTGTCCCTAAGCTTGATAGGCTGGTTCTTTGGGATGATACAAATAGATTTTTTGAACTTTATTAATGACCATTTTTGTTAACTTTCTAAGTTTTTTTTTTTTCTTAAAAGTAATACAACTGAATTTCTTAAAATAACATCTTAAACATAAGACATTTTAAATTCAAATATGCAGACTAACTTATTTAGCTAATCAAAGCTAGAAATGTTTTAGTATTGTAAATGTTGGTCTGTACAATTAATATTTATTTTATTTCAGAAATTAAAGAAATTATGTTTGTCATTATAGTGGTTTATTTATTAATGTCTAAAAATCTAATAACCCTGTCAGAGATTTAACATTTCTCAAGTTATAATTCCTTATTTGCCCCTGGGTGTTCATTTCCCTCCTATGGATAAGAGTAAATTAAAATTTAGATAATTACATCTATTTCGTCAGGAAATAATGGTTTTTTTTTTCTTCTGTGCATATTTTTATTTGTTTTGTTTTGAGAACAATTTGCAATAGCATTTAAAATCTTTGAAATATTTTGTATTGAAATTCCAAACACTTATTTTAGTCTGACATTTGATCTTTTTGACAAACCATTTTTGAAAATTTCTTAATGTTTTCTTAACATTTTGTTTACCGAAGTTATTTTTGTCAGCTAATGACATTTTTATTAAGTCCATTTATGCTTCTAAAAATATTCAAGAAAATGTATTATGATGTACAAATTGGGTAAAAAATATGTGAGCAAGGAAAGATGACTGTAATTATGGTTACATTTTTTTCTTCGAAATATCAATTACCTGAATTATCTTTAAGGTATCAGTTACCTTCCCCTTATGCTGTTTTAGGGCTTTCTAGGTAACATATTTTAGATGTCTCACCTTGTGTATGATTTATCTTTTGGCCTAAACCTTTTTATCTCTACCACATGTTTTATGACCCATTTCCAAAGATTACCTGCAAAATCAGTTTTTAATATGGTAATGACTACAAAATAGTAGGTAAAGTAAGTTTCATAGTGAACTTTCACAGTGATATTTAATATAGAAATTGTATTTTACGCCTATATTAATCTTGAGGGTCCATCCCAGCACTGTTTGCTGCCATCCAATGCAATTCATTCCCTGCCTCTTTGTAAATACACTTGGTCACCAATCTTAATTATTACCTTATTCTGCCTTATGGTGTGAATCCCAATCTATTTCCAAAATCCTCACCTGCTAATGTCATGAGCACTTTCAATGTCTTGGATTTACTTTATCCTTCAAACCTGGATTTTAGTGCTATTTCTCTTATCTTCATCTTTGCCTTTCCTCTTTGCCTATGATTTGTACTAGTTCCTTTGAAACAAAGCCGGTTTCTGTTAAGCAAGAGAGGTGGGACAATGTATCCATGACCAACACACAACAATATTTTGATAGAAGTAATACGCAAAATTAAACTATAGACTTCTAATGTTGGAATACTTCTTTGCTCCTTAGAATCTAAACAAATATGACCACAGTGGACTGGTGGACTGACTTGCTTTAAATGTCAAAAGTTTATATTGATTTTATGGTGGTGAAATAAATTAGTTATTTTTAATGAAATAGTTCCAGTGCCTTCTTATGAAGAATGTAAGTAAAAATACTTATAGAGAAATGTATGAAATGTTAGTAATCTCTCTTCTAATATCTATCTTGAGAGTCTTCTAGACAATATTCCCATGATATTTGGTAACATTTCATTTTAATGCTTAAGTTTTAATTACAATTTCCAAAAGCACAGAGTTTTTCCATGGCATTTTGGAATTTTGATTTTATTACAGGGAAAACTATTGATGTTCTTTATATTTACTCTAGTCAAAGTTTACATTTACTCTAGTCCGAGTAAGTTAGTGCTTCAACTAAGCAATACAGTTAAAAGTATAGTGGTGTAAAAAAGTGTGCGAACTTCAAAGACAGAGACAAAAGCAAAGTTTAGATATTCCTTGTTTCCATTCTCCCACATATTACCTGGGGAAGATGGGCTGAGGGGAGTTGCCTAAACATTGCTGTTGTGTTGCCTCATTCTTTCCTCATTAGTTTTCATTATTTCATAATCATCATTATTGGTTAATACATTGCATGTTATTTCCAACTCGGTTTGTCCTCATATAAGAAGTCAATGCATAAACAACAAAGACACTTTTCATCATGAACATGTATAGTTCTACAGTAACATGCAACGACTAGTGTGTACTTAAGGTGGATAAAAGAGTAACTGGGTGCATATTTATGTCTGTATGTGACTGTGAAGTTATGCCAACATCTTCTTGTAAACTGAAGCCTTCCAGATCAGGTATACTTAGTGCATTAGAATGGCTTAAAACCTGCCTTACTTGTGAGAAAATATAAAAACTTAAAGATATTTCTGAGGTTCTGGAAAGTTATAGCCTGCCCTTTCCCAACCCAATTACTGACTGTCCCTTTTTATCCACTGATCAATGCTTGAAATTCTGCTGTCAGAATTTAATTTTTAGTTTATAGCTTTTGGGCCTGTTAATGATAAATTATTATTAGAGATTAATATCTTAAGTGGTCAGTCATTCATGTGAAAGAAAAAAATGGAGAACTTTCTTTAGTGGGAGGATTGTGAAATGATCTGGGAGTCTTAGCAGTCTTAGAAAAATAAAGATGTTAAACATAGCTTTATATGCTTGCAGGAACATCAAGGAAAAAGAGAATATGCACTAAGCTGTAAATGCTGGCATCGTGGAGTTGAAATGTGACTGGCGTGATGAAAGGAAAGAATGGACTAGCATTTTTTTATTTATACATTTTTGTATTGTTTTACTTGTTATAATAAATGTGTCTTAGTTTGTAATAAGAATGTAGTAAAGAATGGTGAGGGAAAGGAGGGCTATTAAGTAAGAAGGGATCCTTTATGGGGAAGGAGATTCTTATAGTTTCCATAATTTTACTTAGAGCTACTCTGCGAATGCCACAGGATGGCTATCAAATAAACTTAATATGGTCCATTAATGAAGACTTTGCGGATGTAGTATGTAGGTTGGAAGATTCAGCTGTGGTGATTCCCAAAACAGATGGTATTAAAAATCATTCTGGAGTACCGCTAGTTTAATTAACCTGCTATTGTGGTTACATATTATCATCTGGCACTAGATGAGCAACCCTGCGGGGGGCCTAACTTCATTCCTGTGTAAATAAACACAATAAAATGAATAATAGGACACTGACCTTTAAACGACGTTATAACAACTTTAGTAAAAAAATTGTGTTTGCCTCTTGAGAAGGGTGGCAAAATGTTTACATAAATGACAATGACGTATATATTAATATCACCCTTTCTGGAAGGCAGAATTTTGTGTCATACAAATACTAGAGCCAAGGCTCTAGTCATTCTCCATTCTGTCCTCTTTCCAGCCCCTGGCAACTGATAATCTTGAGTCTGTCTTGATGGATTTGCCCATGGCATTTCATGTAAGTGGAATCATATAATACATGGTCTTTGTGTCTGGCATCTTTCATTTAGCATAGTGTCTTCAAAGTCCATCCATGTTACACCAAGTGTCAGAACATCCTTTCTCCCTTTTTCAGCATTCTTAGAATTGTCTTTTATATATGTGTTTTAGACAATTTGCTATGTGCATTACAGTGCGTTGAACACATCTCTTCACTGCAGTAACACTGTTCTCAACATAGTTTTCAAGTAGCAGTGTTAAAATTATCGTTTTATACATGTGTCCTTGAAGACTTCATTACGTGCTTTACAGAGTGGTTACCACATTCATCCACTGAAATGACACTGAAAACTTAATTCCTTCTGGGGGCTGAATAATATTCCATTGTATGGATATACCACATTTCATTTATTTGTTCATCGACTGATGAAAGTGTGGGTTATTTTCACTTTTTGGCTATTATGAATAATGCAGCTGTGAACATTCATGTCCAAGTGGTTGTGTGTGCATATACTTTCAATTCTCTTGGGTATGTACCCAGGAGATAAATTGCTGAGTCATATGGCAACTCTGTGTTTATCTTTTGGAGAAGCTGGCAAACTGTTTTCCAAAGCACCTATAGCATTTTGTATTCTCTTCAGCTATGTGTGAGGATTCCAACTTATCTGCATCCTTGCCAATACTTGCTATTAAATGTAGTTTTCATTATAGTCATCTTAGTGGATATGAAGTGCTGCTATCTATTAGTCTGGTTCAAAAGTAATTGCGGTTTTGCCAATAAAAGCAATGGCAAATCCAGAATTACTTTTGCACCAGGCTAATATTGAGGTTTAGATTTGAATTTACCTAGTGACTAGTGATATTGAGCGTCTTTTATATGTTTCTTGGTCATTCATACACCTCGTTTGGTGAAATGTCTAATTCAATGTCAATTTTACAATTGTATTGTCTTTGTATTATTGAATTACTGAATTGCAGTAGTTCTTTATGTGGTAGACACAAGTCCCTTATCAGATATATGATTGGAAACATGGTCTCCCATTCACTGGGTTGTCAGTTCAATTTCTTTTTTTACCTATTGCAATCTATTTTGATAATAAACATATAGAAATCTGTGCATTGCATAATGTACTTATGAATAGGTATAAATGTTGGAAGAAAATGTTAAAAATAACGGTGTTATGATGGTGGGATGATTAGTAACTATACATTTATTTGTGGGCTTATAATATCCCACCCCCATGATTAAAGAAATCTGAGAGATGTGTCTTTGTGAGAGGACTGAATATAAAAAGGAAGCACCAAAGTTTTTAACTTTTGTGTAGTTCTGTTTATCTATTTTTTCTTTTGTTGCTTGTGCTTTGGTGTCATATCTAGAAACAATGACCTAATTAAAGATCACAAAGCTTTATACCTATTTTTAACCAAATAGTTTTGTGACTTTAGCTCGTATATTTAGTTCCAGATTCATTTTGAGTTATTTTTGTATACGTTATGAGGAAGAGACTCAATTCTTTTGAAGATGGATGTCTAGTTGTCATTTATTGCCAAGACTGGTCTTTCCCCTTTTAATTATTTTGGAATCCTTGTTGAAGTAGGATGTCCAAAAATTTAAGTATTTGCTTCTGGATGCTCAATCTACTCATTGTTCTACATGTGTATCCTTATGCCAGTATCACACTGTCTTGATCTGAAGGCTTTGCAGTATGTTTTAAAAATGGGAAGTAGAAGTCCTCCAAATTTATTCTTTTTCAAGATTGTTTTGGATATACTGAGTCCTTTGAACTATTGTTTGTGGTTTTGAATTAGTTTATCAATGTCTGCAAACATTCATTTGGTGTATTTATTAGAATTTAATTGACTCAGCCAATCGATTTTGGGAGTATTGCTGACTGTAATAGTGTCCTGGGTCTGCTGTACAAATTACCATAACCTGAGTGTCCTAAACAACAGAAATTTGTTTTCCCATAGTTTTGGAGTCTAGAACTGTGAGATCAAGATGTTGGCAAGATTTTGTTTTCTGTTTTTGTTTTTGTTTTTCTGATGACTGTGGGGAGAATCTGTTCTATGCATCTCTCTTAGTCTCTGGTGTTTGCTGGCAACTTTGGCGCTCCTTGAGGTGGCATTCTCCCTATGACTTCATATAGTCTTCCCTATATATGTGTCTCTTTCTCTTCACACCAAGTTCTTTTTCTTATTTATTTATTTAACTTTTATTTTAAGTTCAGGGGTACATGTGCAGGTTTGTTATACATATAAACTTGTGTCATGGGAGTTGTTGTACTGATTATTTAATCACCCAGATATTGCCTAGTACACACTAGTTATTTTTCTTGATCCTTTCCCTCCGCCCACCCTCCTCACCCTCACAGTCCCCTCCTCCCTCTGACAAGTCCCAGAGTCTGTTGTTCTCCTCTATGTGTCCATGTGTTCTCATTATTTAGCCCCCACTTATAGGAACATGTGGCATTTGGTTTTTTGTTCCCATGTTATTTTGCTGAGGATAATAGCCTCCAGCTCTATCTATGTCTTTGTAAAGGACATGGTCTTATTCTTTTTATGGCTGCATAGTATTCCATGGTATATATGTACCACATTTTCTTTATCCAGTCTATCACTCAGGGGCATTTAGGGTGACTCTAAGTCCTTGCTATTGTGAATAGCGCTGCAATGGACATACACATGCATTTGTCTTAATAATAGAAAAATTTATATTCCTTTGGGTATATATGCAGTAAGGGGATTGCTGGGTCAAATAGTATTTCTATTTTTAGGTTTTTGAGGAATTACTACAACTGTCTTCCACAATGCCTGAACTAATTTACACTCCCACCAACCGAGTATAAGCGTTCTTTTCTCTACCACTTCGCCAGCATCCGTTATTTTTTGACTTTTAATAATAGCCCTTCTGTCTGGTATGAGAGGGTATCTCATTGTGGTTTTGATTTGCATTTCTCTAATGATCAGTGATGTTGAACTTTTTTACATAGGCTTCTTGGGAGCATGAATGTCTTCTTTTGAAAAATATCTGTTTATGTCCTTTGCCCACTTTTTAATGGGGTTGTTTGTTTTTCTTCTGGTAAATTTGAGTTTCTTATAGATGTTGGATTGTAGACCTTTGTTGGATCCACAGTTTGTAAAAATTTTCCCCCATTCTGTAGGTAGTCTGCTCACTCTGTTGATAGTTTCCTTTGTTCTTTAGTTTGGCAATTTGCAGATTCAATAATTCTTCACAGAGCTAGGAAAAAAAAACATTTTAAAATTTATATAGAACCAAAAAAGAGACTGAATAGCCAAGACAAACCCAAGCAAAAAGAATAAAGCTGGAGGCATCACACTACACAACTTCAAACTATATTGTAGGGCCACAGCAACAAAAACAACACGGTACTTCTGCAAAAAGACACATAGACCAATGGAACAGATCAGAGAACCCAGAAATAAGAGCACACACTTAAAACCACCTGATCTTCGGCAAGCCTGACCAAAAAAAAAGTAATGAGGAAAAGATTTCCTATTTAATAAATGGTGCTGGGATAACTGGCTAACCATATGCAGAAGACTGAAACTGGACCCCTTCCTTACACATTATATAGAAATAAACTCAAGATAGATTAAAGACTTAAATGCAAAACCCAAAACTATAAAAACGCTGGAGGACAACCTAGGTGATACCATTCAGGACATAGGCATGGGTAAAGATTTCACCATGATGCCAAAAGCAATAGCAACAAAATAAAAACTGACAAATGGGATCTAATTAAACCAAGTTCCTTTTAAAAGAACATCAGGGATGGGCTCAGTGGCTCACACCTGTAATCCCAGCACTTTGAGAGGGCATAGTGGGTGGGTCACCTGAGGTTAGGAGTTCCAGACCAGCCTGGCCAACATGGTGAAACCTCATCTTCATTAAAAATAGAAAAAAAATTATCCAGGCATGGTGGTGTTGCACCTGTGATCCTAGCTACTCAGGAGGCTGAGGCAGGAGAACTGCTTGAACCCAGGAGGCAGAGGTTGCAGTGAGTTGAGATCACACCACTGCACTACAGCCTGGGCAACAGAGTGAGACTCCGTCTCAATAATTTAATAAATAAATACAAATAAAAGGACACCAGAATATTGGATTAGGGGCTCACCCCGCTCCAATATGATCTCATATTAACTTGACTATTTACATTTTCAGTGATCTTACTTCCATAAAAGATCACATTCAGAGGGACTAGGGATTAGGACCTCAACGTAAGTATTTGAGAAGTATCCCATAACACCAGTTTAACAATATTTAATCTTCTGGTTTTGTACACAGAATATTTTCTATTTATTTAGGTCTTCTATAATTTCTTTTAATGATGCTTTTTAGTTTTCACACATATACCTATGAACTTTCTCTTTTGGTTTTCACATATAAATGAATGTTTTCATATATATATATAGTTTTAATATGTATGAAACATTAATTTCTTTTAATGATGTCTAAAAAGTAATTTCTTTTAATGATGTTTTTAAATTGTCATATATATCTTTAATTTCTTTTAGTGAAACTTAATTGCCTGCATGATATTAATGATATGTATATGACAACTACAAAACATCCTTAAAAGAAATTAAAGATATATATATCTTATATTCTTTTTTGTTAAATTTATTTACAATTTTTATTTCTATTTGTTGCTATTGTAAATGGAATCTTAATTTCATTTTCATATTATTTATTACTAGTAGATAGAAATAAAATTAACATTTTTATATTGATCTAGTATCCATCCATGTTGTAAAACTCAATTGTTAGTTGTAAGAGTTTTTGTGTAAGTTCTTTAGGATTTTCTCTATACAAGATCAGGTCAACTGTGAATAGAAATGCTAGTTTTTCCTTTCCAATATGGATACTCTTTATTTCTTTCATTTGCCTAATTGCCCAGACTAGAACCTTCAATACAATACACCACCATACCTGGATAATATTTTTTCTATTTTTAATTGTATTGAAGGTTCTAGTCTGGGCAATTAGACAAATGAAAGAAATAAAGAGTATCCATATTGGAAAGGAAAAACTAGCATTTCTATTCACAGTTGACGTGATCTTGTATAGAGAAAATCCTAAAGAACTTACACGAAAACTTCAATTGTATTGTATACAATGAATACAATGTTGAACAGAAGTGGTGAGAACAAATATCCTTGTCTTGTTCCTAACTACAGGGTGAAAGTGTTCAATGTTTCTCCATAAAGTATGATGTTATTGTGAGTTTTTACTAAATGCTCTTTAATCAGTCAGATTCAGAAATTTCCCCTTTATTTTTAGTTTGTTTAGTGTTTTTATTGTGAAAGTGTGTTTGTTTTGTAAAATGATTTTCTTCTGCATCTATTGATAAAATTGCGTGTGGTTTCTGTTTTTTAAAAAAATTTAGTCATAGAGTGTATTACTTTTCATAAAGATACTCTCTAATTATTCTGAATCATTTTAAAACACTAGAAGTCCTTCTGATTCAGTAAGGAATGTAGTCTTTGCGTATAAAGAACAAGCCTAGCTCAATCATGTTAATATAAGATTCTCATTATCTTATACCCTTCTTACTTGCTTGTATACTGAGCCCAAAGGTAAGACTAGAATGCTTGAGTCGAACCATAAATCATGGTGTGCCCTGAAAAGAAATGAAGAGAAAGAAGATAAATATGCTGGTTTACTTTTTGAGGGGGTGGTGAGAGGAATTGGTGGCAGTGATTTGTTTCCTCTAGGATAAGGCATATCCTGGTGCATGTTCCCAGTGCAGCTGTGAGAAATGGTTCTGCCTATCTTAATGCAGATCTGCTCTAGGGACTAAAGATGTCCCATGGATAAATGAATAACTAAATGCTGCAGATGAATATCTTTGAAGGTATACTCCTTCAATGTGGGACAATGGGGAAATTATCCTGATGCTACTATTTCAGAAAAGAGATTAAAACAAGAATCTTGTCAGTTCAAAATAGAAGGTAAAAAAGAATTGCCAACAATAGCAGTACTGCACAGCTAGGTGAAGAACAATGGAAGACTTAAGTCCATGTTACGTTCTTTAGTGGGGGTTTGCCAGCAGGGTCTCAATTAAGTAATGCATTTGGAAGTTATTGGTGGGTAAAGTCCTGATGGAACAAGGAAAAGAGATGGTAAAATGGCTGTCATCTATATATTTACCTTCATATTTTGATAGCTTCCATGGTTCATTTTATTTTTCCAGTTACTATTTTTACAAAAATAAAGAATAAAAATCTTTCTTCCACTCTTTTCTGCTTCTAAAAATGCTCTTAAGCCAACAATGGCATCATTGTTTAATCAGGTTCACACTTGCCAATTTAGTTATTTAATCTGTTTATCACATTTAATCTGTGTATCACATTGAACACAGTTGATCCCTCTCTTGAAATTCATGACTTCCCTGACTTCCAAGCCTATATCATTTCTTCTTCTCTGCCTTCATTATTGGCAACTACATGCCAGATTTTCTTTCTTCTTCCATGTCCCGTAATAATAGATTCCTCTAGGTTTCCGTCCTGCATTCTCTTCTTTTCAACTGTAAGTTCTTCCAGCCAATATAAAGCTGATGACCCCAAAATTGTAGATTTTAGAGTAATAGTCTTTTCTGAACTCCACATTAATATTTCCAATAGCCTTTTTGGTAGCTGCTCCTCAGTGATAAATGGTGCCTTATATCTGAAATGGAATATATTTCTACATATCTTCTGGTATTTATTGTGTAATGGCACTACTCTCCAACAAATCACCCAGACCACAGTCTTAGAAGCCCTTCTAGCCTAATGTCTGCTACTCATTTCCAGCATCTGAGTAGTCACCAGTCCATGTTAAGTCTATCTTACTATCTCTCAAACTCATTCTCTTTTCTCCTTCACTGTTAGGGTTAAAGATCAGTTTCCTGGTAAACACTGTCTAGAGTACAGGGAGTACAGTGAGAAGGAGCAAAGCAGGAAAGGAGAGAGAACCAATACATGGATACAATATCTACCTGGCTTCTGCTAAATAAGACTGCTGGATGCTAAATTCCCTCCCCCAAGAGGTCCTATAACATACATTCAAGGACTGGGAAGGAAAGATTTTAAGAAAATAGTGGAAGAATTTGTGAACTTGTTCTCATCTCCTGTTACTCAAATATTTGTTACAGGGGTTCTATAGCCTCACGGTTTTTGGCCACACATATGTGGGTACCAAGTGGGACCACAGAGAAGTGTGAGGAGCTGCTATTAGGTTAAATATGTCTGGCCCATGCAGAAACAACTAAGCCTGAGAGGATTTGGAGTGTTTTATAAGAGGTGTCTAATACACTTCTAACTCTTCTCCCTTTACTTCATTTAGTCTCTTTTCTGCAATGCCTAATGCCTAAACTTTTAAATTGCAAATCCTAGCAATCCAGTCTAAAGTCCTTCAGTGACTCTATGAAGCTCATTGATAAATTTGGAAATTCTTCATATTGAATACAAGGGATTAATGATCCAATTCTTGCTTATCTTTCCAGCATTTGCGATACTTCTGCACATTTCCCCAAGGGGACAACCTTGAAGAATGGTTGTTTTTTTTATGGTTATTTGTTAACTCGTTGTTTCTTGTGCTTACAATACTCTCCTATTCATCATTTAAAGTGGCTCAAATGTAATTTTTTATGTGATATCTTCTCTGAGATCTTCTGACATAACTAGAAGTTCTTTTCCTGAACTTTCATAACCACCAGTTCATACTTTTATACAGCACACAGCAAAATGACTTTAAGAATTAGTTTAGGGGTGGAGAATAGGGTAGATATTGCTCTCTATTCATCTTACTATTATCTAGGACTAGGAACAAATCCAAAATGAATCAAAATTGTACTTAATGTGGTAGGTTATATGAAAGAATGAATCTTAGAATAACCAAGGCCAAAAATTATTTTATCTTGATTTCAATCTTCAGTAATCACCCTTTGTCTGATATTTCATATGCACATATGTATTTTTAATTGTGTCTGTTACTTGTTTTCATTTTCCAGTTATCCACTTGTATTTCAAGGTTTTAATTCATCAGTCAGATTTTAAGGTCTTTAAGAAAAGGATACTATTTCTTAGCTCTCTGTGTTTTCCATGACGTTTTGCACAGAAAACAAGCTCAGTAGTCATTCTTGAATTGATTCGACAAATGACTTATTAAAATTTATGTTTAACTTCCATTCAAAGTTCTACTTAAGTTGTTTACTTTAAAAATATATATTTCACTGGTTTGAGGACAACTTAAAGGATAATTATTTTTTCAGTTTTTTTCCCCCAGTTTGTTTTATTCTACTTGTGGGTTGGTGAAATTGGCTCTGAAATCCTATCAGTGACTTTTGTTGCATTCTGTGAAATTTTTAGACATCAAACACTTTTAAACACTGCATTAAGAGAACTATTAAAGTGTTTCTGTGACCCTAAGATAATACAGAATATTTAGGGATCAATATTATAATTGATGAGAATGATTATCACAGAATTGTGGGACTGGGCTAAATAATGTGTCTCATCTGTTTTTTTTTTTTTTTTTTTTGAGAGAGAGTCTGACTCTGTAACCCGGGCTGGAATGCAGTGGCACGATCTCTGCTCGCTGCAAACACCACCTTCCGGGTTCACGCCATTCTCCAGCCTCAGCCTCCGGAATAGCTGGGACTACAGGCACCCGCCACCACACCTGGCTAATTTTTTGTATTTTTAGTAGAGACGGGGTTTCACTGTGTTAGTCAGGATGGTCTCAATCTCCTGACATCGTGATCCACCTGCCTCAGCCTCCCAAAGTGCTGGGATTACAGGCATGCGCCACTGTGCCAGGCCCAATATTTTTGATATAATGGAGAGAATAATATATTCTCTGTTTGAGCTCCCTTATCTAAAATTTTCATTCTCCCCTCTTTAATACATGTAAGAACATCTATTGTGTATGTCTAGACAATCTATCATATATATGTAATATATCATAAAGATACAGGGCTAATTTTAAAGATTGGATAGTTTTATTTATTCTATGAGAGGGGCACTGAATATTAAAACTTTTTTTTACTATATGTTGTAGTAAGTGCCTTTACTACTTAGTTTTGAAGTTAGAAAAAAGTAATAACCTTATCAGAAACCTTTATATTAATTAATAAAATGATTGTTAGTAGTGTTTATAAAATCACATGGAAGAAATGGAGGGAATAATTTTAAAAAGACAGTTTTGGCTTGTCTTTCTTGCTTCTGTGGTATCTAAAATATTGCAAATAAATAAGAACCTTAGTCTTCTGTTTTATCTGTTTACTTGTCTCTCTCTCTCTTTGTCTCTCTCTCCCTCTTTTTCCACTTGTCTTCTCTGAAGATAAGATTGATTTAATTTGGGCAGTTGGAGGAAAGTAGGATGAAAGACTATCAGAAAAAAAAAACAAAAAACTGCTGTCTTTAAACCCTAAATTTATTCTAATTTCATGTTTATTTCTTTTACTGATTGTTTTATTACTATCTTGTTATTAATCCATTATTAATTTTTGAAAACTTCCAATATGCAGGAGAAATATCTTTCATTTATATTCTTTAGAAGTCTTACTGCTTACAGAAAGCAACTTTGGTCTGGGAGTCTGGAAATCTATGTCAATATTTTAATCAAGGAATAAGTAGCAGCCACTTGAACTGCAAAAAGGCTAATACAAAGCATTTTACAACAAATGGTTTCTGGCTCATACTGAAAGGGTATGCAAACTTATTTCAGCCTCCACATTTACTAAACATAATTGTGGGTGGGATAGCGGAAATTTCTCTAGTATACACCAGCTAACTGACTTGTGTGTGTAAAAGTCATAACTGATAAAGAGAAGTCTTTATTAAAAATTTAAATATATTTTTTATTATATTGTGGCATCCATACTAAAGTAGTTAAATAATCATAATTTCATATGATTTGATACGAATAAAATATATAATATTGTCTTGTGGGTAAATCTTATCCATCTGCTGAAATCTGCTAAAAAACCAAAACTACTTATTTAGGAAGTCTTTGAATTTAGTTCAACTGTTCAATTAGATTTATTTCAAATTGGTAAGTAATTTACTTTTGAAGTCATATGTAAAACTTAAAGTCAAAAATGTTTAATTTAAAAATATTTTGTAAGAACTCCATTTTCTTATGTTCTTTATCAAATGATCTACATTGCCTATTATATAGTTAATCCCTCTCATCTGAAACCTGTTTAGGAATAATCCCAAATAAAGGCACACAAGATAATAAATGAAGATGTAATAAAATAATTAGGCCTAACTATGAACAAGTAGAAGAATCCATACTTTGTCTGACATTAACTGCTAATTGGATCATAACCTTGACCAAGATGTGGCAGAAAGATAGAAATCATCCTAATTCTGTGCATTGTTGCATGGGATACAGATTTGTATTTACGAAAAACTTTTCCTGTGAATCTTGATCACCTCTAGTTTTAGTGATTAAATAGTCTTTATTTGAAAATCAATTAACCATTTATAAGCCTATAGATCTTTCCTCAGTCACAAACATAAATGTGACTCTAAAGCCACACAATGGTATTGTCATTGCACTGTAACCTTGCCTAATTAGAGAAAATGTGATTATAGCTGTAGGGTAGATGTCAACTTGCTTCTCTTTCTGCCTACACTATATTCTTATGCTAATTTTTATCATATTAATTTCAATGTTTTCCATTACAAAAATATATGGCAATGAACATCCTTGTAAAAACACTTGTCAACATCTCCAATAACCATTGTTGGCTAAAGAAATTTAAATATATGCTTTTATCTCTGCTTTCTCCATTGACCAGCTCTTTTATCCAGCCATCATATTGTCCAATGCTCTAAAACACAAAATCTACAGTCAGCATTTCTTCAGTTTTCTTCTAAAAATGTGTCTACCTCAGTATCCCAACTCAGTAAACAGTAACAGCATCTACCACATTACTTAAAACATATGTATTTTTCCTTTTACCTCAAGTATTATTGAATCCTTTATGTCAGATATATGTTCCATATTTATCCACTCATTTCTACTTCTACAACTACTACTTTAGCTTGAATCACACTGATCTCTCACTGGGAGAACTCCAATATCACCTTTACTACTTACTCTAATTTCATACTTGTCATCCCCATTCTTCCTGCCATAGCATTCAAAGTAATACTTTGAAATTGAAAGTAGATGATGTCATTTTCCTGTTAAAACTCTCCAAATGACTTATCATTAGACTTAGTAAAGTTCAAATTCCTCATGGTGGCCTTTGAGGCTCTACATGAACTGGCTGAATAACTCTCTGATTTTCTCTTTTACCTCTCTTGCCCTTTGTTGAATTTGACCATATTGAACTTCTTCCTATTTTTCCACTATATAACAAATTTTACTGGATTTGACTCAAATATCAGCTCCTCAGAGACCATCCCTGACTATCGTATTTAAAGTAACTTCCTTCTGCACCTATCATTTGAATTGGTTTTCTTAAATCATTAAGAGCATATTCACTGTATCATCTTAGGCAGAAAAAATACATAAACATATCCATTATCAGATAATTGTCATTACTCTCTTGTATGTATGGCAATTATTAAACTACTTTCATATTCAGCTCATGATGCTGGGGCTGAGACACTACAAACCATGTTTTCTCCTTTGTGAGCTGGGTCCTGTTAGATTCTGTAGGGGTAGAGGGTGCCACAGAGACTAGAGAGTTGGAGGTTAAAGAGGGGATTTTCTGTTTCTATCAGTGTCTCCTATGCAAAGCTTCCTTACTGGCAGCAGTACACTACATTAGAAGCAGCAGATTCCAGGTTAAAATTTTTTTTCCCGGTATTCCTAGAACTAGCCCCATTAGAGACAGATTCTTAGGAGTTCTGACAGCAATATCCAAGCAATACCTTCTCTTCAGAGATCTGAGTCCCAGTTCCACCAGGCCACTTCTCCCACATTCTAAATTTAATAATTCCAACCTTGTCCTTTTGCTCTCTTCCCCCACGCTGGGTTAGCATCTGCTTCCTGCAGTTACTTGTTCATAATACCTCAGCATTTTCTATTGCATTTTCCATTTTCTAATAACTGGCTAACAATTATTCATAGCAATTTTTCTCTGTTAACGTTACTTGTGTGGTTTCTATCTCCTAACTGGATTTTGATTAATAAAATAGCACTGAATTATTGGCTAATTAATATATCTAAAGAAAAGACTGTATTTCACCTTCTAGAAGAGACCTTAGAATTAAGGAAGGAGAATGTTAAATGGCCTCTTGATGTTGTTCCCAACCTCACAAATTTTGACTGTTTCGTAAAAATATCTCTATATACTGATCTCATGCTTGCCACATACTCATGTAGTCTTGAGTTGTGTGGTCAGGTTCTTGTTTGCAGAAGAGGCAAAGTAATGAGCGGTGTATATTATAAAGAAAACTCAGTGTAGAAAGAAACTTGATGAAGATATTGTAGGATTAGTCAAGGGATCAGTAGTGGAGACTGCTGCTGTATTTATAAAAATATGTTTAATTTCTGTTTCACTGTTTCTTCTGAATCTAAAACACTAAAATAGTTATCCTTGCCCTACTTACATAATGTGCTTATTGACAGAAATAGGGAGTCATCTAACTAAAAATTATTTTGAGAAATATGAATTGTTACAACAGTAAAATTATTTAGTTAAACATGAATTGTTTTTAAGAAAGGATTTAAATTGTATCAGAAAGGATCCAGGTACACTCCTTATCACAACCAATGCAAGAATTACATATACAGTCTTATTTAGCATCTTTTGCTATTTATATGAATATAGACAATATTTTGAACTGTTAATGTAGCATGATTCCCTATTTGAAATGTTTTTCTCTGGGAGTCAGGGGCTTTGCCTCACTTTCATATTTAATCACCCTTGAACAATACTCCCGACATCATAGAAAAGGACGTGTTTTGTCATGGCCATGATGTTACTGACATCAGAAATGGAGTGAGAGCTCACGAATTTGCATAGCAGTTTTGAGATGACTGAAACCATGTGTAAATATTTAGATCCAAAGTTAGAAGAGAAAAACAATGAACTTGAAGTGCTTTCTTAGTTGTCTGGCACAGAAACAGCTAGTTCGTAAAACATTAAACTTTTAGTTTCTAATATTCTTAACCTTTCTTCTTCTTTGAATAAACGGTGTCATGACGGCATGGTTGTTTCTACTCTCCTCTCCAGGCTGGAGGTGGTTTAACAATTTGGTGACATGTAAGGTCCTGAAGCAAAAATGCCTATTGTCCAATCAAGGCACCATCAACTTGGTTCTCTGAATTTCAAAAAGAAGCCTCTTTTTTTCCTCTTAGAAAGTAAATCAAGGACTGTAAACTGTCTAATGCTTGTGTGACATCCTGAGAATTTGGGGTGACTAAGCATTTAGAGGCCGCTTTTGGACATGATTTTATCTTCTTCCTGCTTCTGAGAATCAGGTCTTGGTATCTGCAGTGGCTGTCAGCTGTGACTGTACCGACTGATGCCAAAGAAGGCTCATGTAAAAATATATAGAAACTTTCCGCTTTGGATACAAATTCTACCTCTTTGCCAGACTTTGTGCCAGAAAAAAAGCTATGAATTCAATCCTTATCTATAGAACACCAAATATAGGAAAAATTCCTCCTAAGCATAGCAAAGAATATTATTTATTGAACTTGTGATAGTCCTGGGCCTTTCTCCAAATCAACTTTTATAGCACGAGGTGTGTACTGTTGAACCAAGCCTTCTGAAACCGTAGGCATTGACAACAGAGCAGGGCACCTGATGACTTTGGCCCCTTCATGTCAGGTGAATCTGAAGACCCTACTGCTGGTGTCCTCTTTTTGTCTTACCTTCTGCCTCCAATCTGAAGCGGCAGTGATAGCAGCAAGCCTCTGTTACTGCAGTTGTCTTGGCATCAACACACAGATATTCTGTTCTCTGGCACTCACTCTGACTATTGGCAGACAGAGGATGAACAGGCTGCAGAATCAACCCCATTAGTGTCATCCTAATCCTCTGTAATGGGATCCACATTGGCTAAGGCTAGGCACCAGTCCTCATCCCCATCCTCATGCGTAGGACGCCTTAACTTAGCAAGATAGCAGGCAGTTCATTGAAGAGATGACAGTAGTGTGTTTGCTGCCACCTTTCGAAGAAAACCAGAACAATGCCATTGGGAATGTTATGTTGCACATTAGAAGCCGGGGAAAAATATGTATTTTTTACAGTTAAAGGCCATTTTTGAGGTATATTCACATGTATCTTCCTAGCATTTCCCTTTTTAGAAGAATGCTGTTAAAGCCACTGGTGTTATAGTATCAATATTCAAGAAAAAATATTATGAGCTTTCTGAGTAGGATAATGTATGTGTGTGTAAGAGAGATAGAAGGAAAGACAGGCAGAAAGAGAGAGAGAGGCAGAAACAGAGATAATGAGAATGACTAACATTCATGACACATTGTCAGCAGGAAAAGGACGAGAAGGAGGGACATGGCAGGCAGAAATTTAGTTAATGTTTGCTGGAGATAGTAGATTTGAGATTGACAAGGGAGGGAACCTAGCATTTCTGATTACTAAAAGTCTTTAGAATCTTTTATTTTAGGTGAGAAATGAAGTACTTAGATGATTAAGTTCTGCTTCTAGAGAATAAGAGGATTTTGATGAATTTTTCTAGCCTCTTACCACAGAATTAAAATTGCTTTTAACAGCTTACTAGACTGTTTTGCCCACCTTTCCTGCCTTTCTGTTTCAGGTCATTTTGATCATTAGAATACATCAGAACAAATAAAAGTCTGTGCTTTTGGCAATAGTACATAGCAGCCAAAGTCTAAACATCAGCAGAAAACAATAAATCACTTTGAATGCCGTTTATTATGACAGTGGCCTTGCACTTCCAAAGCATAATGAACATTGAACACAGGAGAGAGAAGCATCAGAAGATGAACAGCTTGCCTCTGGGTTCTCCAGCAATGACAACATGGCTGCTGACAGTCATAAGCCCTTGAAATTTCCAAGTTCTGTTTATAGAGGAGTGATCATTACTGATATATTTCAGTAAACCCTGGAACACTTCTGGTTCAGTTGCTCCTTCATGTGGCACCTGTGGATGTACCTGTGGGCCTAAAAATAGCAAGAGCCAAAAGTATATGGAAATCAAAAGCAAACTCTGTTGTGTTCACAGTTTGTGTTTCCATATAACTCCTTGTAAGGACACCCACTTAACATACTTTCCCAGATTTTATGGGCAGCTGCAGCATTGGGTTTTTATTTCTTTTCATGTGAGTTTTTTTTTTTTTCCTTTAAGAATTTCAAGTTTTAAAGAGCTGAGTCATATCTCCCGGAGTTTTCATGATTATATATATGGGCTCCTCTGAAGGTTTGCATAATAAAGGTTTTTAACTGGACAATACAGGGAATAGTGGACTGAACAGACCAAAGTTACTATCATGAAAAGTAATTGAGATTGTCAGTTGAACACCTCTGGGCTCAGAAGGAAGTGCCTTCTAAACCCTACCCATGGCCTTTACCTTCTAACCCCTAACCGTAGTTGCTAAAACCAAGGAGAATAGGAAAATTCTTTATTTTAATGAGAAATAGGTTCACTTTGGACCCAGAGGGAGTTTGGAGTTTAGGATTTTTTACGTCAACTATGGCTCCACCCAATTCAGGTCATTGGTTGAATGACTGGAAGGCAATAGGTGTGAAGGAAGTTTTAATTTCTAACAACATTGTCCCTTTCAAGCAAGGATATATGATTTTGAAAGTTCTGAGCACAATAAAAAGGACTTTGGTAGAGACTCTTACTTCCAATTTTGGCAGCCATTTCTTCTAATAAAAATGTCACATTGTCATCTGGAATTTTGTTTTTTGATAACAACTATGCCAAAGAGTGACAGGCTATGAGTCAAAGCAGATTACATCTTCCTTTGCCTTCTATAAAGCTCCAACCCAAACATGAATTGTGGCAAAATGAGTGAACAGCAGCATATACTTTAGCGAGGAAGCCCGGAACTTTCAAACTCAATATTTAGCTGTTGATACTTTCTCTGTGTCCTTTCAACTTGCCCGCCCCTACATTTTCCTCCATGTTTACTTCCAGAATTGCAAAGCAACACAGATGACCCTTAAGTCAACCCTTCAGAGACATTCAGAAGGCAGGGTATATTTTAGAATCAGCAGAAGCGTTGTCATGTTGAGAGAACACAACTGAACATACATGTAACTTCTGCCCTTCTCTTAGTCAATTTCAGGACTTTCTATGACATCATAAGCACAGATATGAAAAGCATTGCACTAAGAATAATTTAATCTGAAAGAGCATTATAAAATACCCCATAGCCATCTTCTGCTTCTCCTGTATAGAGTTGTAATTAAAGAGAATTTAGGACAAAGATAATTCTGACTTCTTATTCCATACGTTGTACAATCATAATGATAGCTCATTCCTTATTCTGTTTGAAATAATATTTCAGAGGTTCTTTCATATTGTTGACTGTTTCAGTAGTTGATTTTGTAAATTGCTTAGTACCATTATAATGTATATGTATTCAACAATATATTGTCATTCACTTGTTGGGCATTTGGATTGTTTCCAGTTTGCGGCTGTTTCGCATAAAGCTTCTATAAACATTTTTGCACAACTCTTTTCATGTGCATATATCTTCATTTATCTTGAGTAAATCTCTCAGTCAAACTCAGTGGAATGTTTGGGGTCTAGAGTAGATGACTAAGTAGTTTTTCAAAGTAGTACCATATTATAATTTTATAATTCAAAAAATAAAGTGTTTAATTTTGATGATGTCCAATTTATCATTTTTTAAGGGTTTTAACTTACAGTGTCCTGTTAAGGAAATCTTCGCCTACTCCAGGGTCATGAAGATATTCTCATATGTGATCCTTAAGGGTCACATGGTTGGCCTATGATTAATTTCAAATTAATTTTTGTATATAGTATTAGGTAGGGCTTGTGATTTATGTTTATCCTGTTGTTAGGGTAGCATTTGTTGATTTCACTTTCCCCACAAAATTGCATCTTTGATGAAAATCAGGTTTCTGCAAATTCTATTTCTAAACTCTCTATTTGGGTTTATTATATTGTTTCCCTTACACCAACACTACTGTATAATTACAATAGCTTTTTAGAAATTGTTAAACTCAGGCAGCAAGAATTGCCACAATATGTTCTTTTTAAAAGTAGTTTTGTTTATGCTAGAACCCTGTATTTTTATATAAATTTTAAATCTGGTTATGAATTGCCACCAAATTTTTATTGAGCTTGGGGCTGCATTAAAACATATAGACCAGTGTGGGAAAACTGACATATCAATAGCACTGAGTCTTACAATCAATGAACATGGTATATTTCTCAATTTATTTATGCCTACTTTAATTACTATTATCAATGTTTTGTCATTTTCAGTGTAGAGGTTGTGCCTGGCATTCATTCATTAACTCTCCTTAAGTGGTTTATGTGAGCCTTTAAGTTTTCTTTTCTTTTTCTCAGGAACCACAGTCCAATGTCAGAAAACAGTTATCTCATATCGTTTGTCTATTGTTTTATATGTTTATTGCAGAAGGATATGTCTCAACCAGTTACCTCCTCATAGCTAGAAGTAAAAATGCTAGAGCAATCCTTTTGAAAGAGAAAATATTTTATGTTACCCTCTGTATGAAACATACTGTGAATCTCCGTTTCAGTTATAGCAAAAAGACTTTCAAGTCCTCAGATGGTCCTGCATGATTTATATTCTGTCCCTCCCTCAGTCAATTCATTCATTCCATCTCCTCCTATGGCCGCCAGCATTCTAATCACAATAACTTCATTGCTGTTCCTCAGAAATTTCAGGTAAAATCCAATGGGTCATTTGCTCAAATATTCTGTCTGTAATAATCTTACTCAGAAATCTGCTTGGTTGATTCTTTGTCCTCCTTCATTTTTGTATAAATCTTATCCTCTCAATGGGGTCTGTCCTAATCACTCTACTTGACATTGGAAACTAACCTTCCCACTACCTTGAAATAACAGTCACTCTTATCTTATTCTAATTCTTTTCTTTTTGCCAATAACATTTTTTGTCACCTTGTAGCATACTTGAAACTTACTTTTCTACTCTGTTCTGTATTGTCTATATTAGTCTAGCATCCTTGTCCGTGCCCTGCTCAAACTCTGGGTAACTTTTATATACTCCTGCTCTTACCCAAGTACCATTTTATGCATCTCTGGGCTTTAGGGCTTTCCTCAGGGAACCATGAAGTCTGTCTTGGTTTGGAAGCCTGAATGTAGGAGAAATTAGCACCCCAAAGCAGTTCCCAACCAATGACTTACATGAATTAGTCCATATATACCCCAGCTCTCTCAGTCCATGGGTGGACACTTTTCAAGCCCGTGTTTTACAGTTTTTTTCATAGTTTCCATGCAAGATGGAATAGCAGTTTCCCATCATGATAACTGATTTATTAATTCCTCATTGACTGGCTACTTTATTATTATTATTATTATTATTATTATTATTATTTAAGATGATGTCTCACTCTGTCGCCAGACTAGAGTGCAGTGGCACAATCTCAGTTCACTGCAACCTCCGCCTGCTGGGTTCAAGCAATTCTTCTGCCTCAGCCTCCCGAGTAGCTGGTACTATACGTGTATGCCACAATACCCAGCTAATTTTTGTATTTTTAGTAGAGACGGGGTTTCATCATGTTGGCCAGGATAGTCTCGATCTCTTGACCTTGTGATCCACCCACCTCGGCCTCCCAAAGTGCTGGGATTACAGGTGTGAACCACCGCACCTGGCCGACTGACTACTTTTATATCCCTAATTCAATTGCCCACTACTGTGCTTTCCAAATGGTCCACTCTAAATACATTACTTGCAGTGAAATCCTTTATTCACGATCTGTTTCTAAGGCAACCCAAACTGAGACATCAAATAAAGTGTAAGTTTTACGAAGGTAGAGATCCTTTACTTATAGAAATTAATATTACTTTTAAATGATGTGTCTTAAATGCCTGCAATAATGTCAGGAAGAGAGTAGATGTGCAAATATCTGTGAAATGAATTAATAAACTTACTAAATACTGTTAAGAAACATTCATAGTAATGACACTCACAAATAGTGTCTGTTTTTATTCCTGTGTTTGGAATTCTGAGTTGCCCATTTCACAGGTATAAAAGCTAACCTTACTGCTATTTATACTAAGAATTTCTTTAATAATTAGTATTTTCTTATTTTTAAAGGTTTCTCGTGGTTATTTGTATTGACTTCGTGAATTTACTTGTTCTTTGCAATATTCCTTTTAGAGATATGTTTTTTTAAAATAATTACATTTTACAAATGTTTTTCTTGTTTTTATTTTTCAATGTATTTTATGTCTAGAAATTTTATATTTATGTAATCAGATCAATTAATGTTGTTTGTAATTTTTCCTATAACTGTATCAAAATGTTATCCTATATCTTCTTCAAGTATTTAATATTTTTAAAAATTGATATTTATTTTTCATTTTCTCCACAATATAGTTTTATTTGAGACAGGTCTTTGTCCTTTGCTGTAGATAACCAAGTACTATTTCTTCAACATATTGAACTGCATTTTGAAGAATAAATAGAGATTTTTAGGATAAGAAAAGGGAAGAAATTTTTCAGCAAATATAATCACATTGTGGAAGACAAAATTCTGAGTAAGAAAATGGTGGGATCTAGGACCTCTACTTTAGCATATCATTGGCAAAATGAATTGGGAGCTCTATACTTGGTTCTGGACACCATTTCTATTATACTTCTATGTCTTGTAAAGAAACAGATGGTGCCTGTAGCAGAGAGAGTCGTGTTCACTAAGCAGTCCATGTACTCCTCTACATTTCACAGAATCCCTTACAATTATGTTAAGACCATGTAATTAGCTCTGTACAATGGACTGGGAATGGAAATAAAATGGATCATGTCTGGGCAGAGACGCAGTAAAAAAACTCATGCCTATTGCATCCCAGTGTTCTCTTTCTGTGGAACAGTCAGAGGCCCTCTGGTTCAAATGTGAGCTAAAGAGGGCAGAACTCTATCAGTCTGTGACTGTATAGGAAGAGTCCCCAGACAATCTGTGTGGAACATGTAATGAGAGTGAAAAATAAACTATCTTATGTTCGATTTCTAAAGTATGGGAGATAACTTTCTGCAGCATAGCTTACCCAATCTTGACTAAAGCTGTATCTAAAATTAAAACCGAATTTATTATCCTTCACTCTAAATCTATTCTCCCATCACATGTTCTAATTTGGTTTAATGGTAAACTGATTCCTAGCTTCATAAGAATGGTGTGAGAATTAAAAAATAATGAATATGTTTGGGCTACTTAAAACTTAACAACCTCTAACTGTTTGATATTATACCATCCCCTTATGTACTTTTTTCTCTATCCCTACTGTATTATCATTGCAAAATACATCTCATATATTTCTACTTCTGTGCTTTATTGGGGTACTAGCTTTAGTAACTATGTCAAATATTCCAAATCTTAAGCTCTATCTCAAATGTCACGTCTTCCTCAAAGTATTCCATGATTTTCCTAGTTAAAAGGTGTCTTTTTTCCCTCTGATCTTTTGAAGCACATTGATCTTTCTGTATTACTCTATACATCGTATCACATCTATACAATGCTACATATTTAATAGGAGAACTCAGTTTTCATTTTTATCTTTACTTAACCTATTATTCTGAATCTCTTGGTTGTACAATTTCTGTTTCTTGAATATAGATGAGGTGGATTCCAATAAATGAAGTTAGAAACTTTGCATGCCAAGTTCTGTGAAATCTGTTGCAGAACTTACCTGTTGTTTATTTATTTAGTTGGGGTTTATTTTTAATTTGACTCACTGAATTGTGTCCAGTGCATTTTATTACTTATTAAATAAAACATTCAAGTTTTCTGCTTTTACCTTCCTACAAGGTGACATTCATGCCATTACTATCTAAACAGAAAATCAATGAGAGGCTTTAATTTCCTATGTAGAAAGGTTTAGATTTAAAAAAAAATACACCTCTAACAGCAACACAGAGTAGCATAAATTAGAAAAAAAATGATTAGGGACATTAAAGATAAATATGGCTGCACTTTGAGAAGAAGAGAGAAGTATGGAAGATCCTTTAAACCAGCTGCAATTAAAAATGTTAATAAGAATTCATGAAAGAACAAGAACCGTAAATGAGTATTTTAAGAGGTAGAGGAATATGATAAATTGTGGTACTCTGGATAATCACAATTAGCAAAATGGAGAATAATTAAAGAAACCAAATGAGAGCTCATATAGTGATAAATGAGCTTAGACTTGTTAAAGAACTGTGTTATTAGCAGATTCTTTTTGCTGGTAAGAAAAAGAATATGGACAGAAAGAGAATTTCTCTGTAAAATAAAAGATAGGTTTTCATACCTTATTACACTTAATGAAATGCTGGTCTAACAGTGACCCATCCACAGGGATGAGAATCTACAAATAGGCAAATGTCCCTGAACCCTCAGGGAGGCAGCCTCTGTCTCATGCCTGCCATTCAAGCAAGTACTTGGAAGATTTAGGTCACTAAAGACTAACCTTTTCCCGCCTGTGTTTTTCTTTAGGAAGAGTGGCTATGAATTACACAGCAGGAGAGGTGTGTGTCCGTGCTTGTTAAAGACACTCAGCCTTGAATCACATATGGCTTCCAATACCTAAGGTTTACTGTGGCAACTCTCTTGAATATTCCTGAGGAAATAGTGTTCAATAATCCCTAACAATATTTCTACCATGGTACAAATTATTAGAGGCATTTCTACATTTTTTAAAAAACTGTAAGAGAATTGATGGTTGACCAGGAAACATGACCTAATCTCAAACCCTAGGAGTTGTGTTGAGTGCCACATATAATGACCTCTAAAATAATGGAGCTGTCAGGCCTGTGCCTGGAGCTTTCTAGGACTGAGCTTATCAATGCAATCTGTGTAGAAATGGGCATACTGGGATGTTTTATTCAGTTCTTCCTGTTCAAATTAAGTTAGAGCCATAGACTTAACTGACAAGAAGTTGCATTTATGTGCCCACATAAGCAGGCCAGCACTTTATGACCACCAGACTCTGCTTTTCCTAATGCCTATTGCTTTTAGTGGCTGCCTTCCTGCTAGAGTCGCTTTGGTATGGGAAAGACATACTGGTCAGAAAACATATATATATAAGTTCCAAAGACATAACATCCATTATGTCTATGCTATTCACAGATACTTAAATTGATTTCTGGTTATTAGAAAAATACAAAAACTTCTTCTTAGACTAAGCCAAGGTGACATTTTATTAATCTTTTGAAAAGGATATCCAAGACCTGTTTAAATATCTGATACCATTTTTATGCCTATTATGAATAGATACATCTACATACATTTGCACTTTGCTTTTTCAACGTGCATTGAGAGTTTGCCAAGAGGCAAACAATGTTTTAGGCATTAGGTATAAAAAAGTGAATAAGATAGACAAGGTCCTGTCTAAAGTTATATACAGGGGGAAAGAGAGAAAAATAAATAAATAGATTAATACAAAATAACCCGTACAATATGTTGAATACAAGACAGGATAAAGTGTGAGAGATTAATTGGATAGGAAAGGCTGCTTTAAGGACATAACATTGAAGCTGATTATTGAATTTGAGGAGTCAGCCCTTCAAAGATCTTAAGATAAGTCCCTAATATTTGAGACACATTGATATATTTTAAGAACAAAAAGATTAGCATAAGTAGAAGGTGCTGAGCAAGGGGCAGAACGTCAGTAGATGTGGTCAGAAGGTGGCAGGGGATACATATTGAGGTTTACTGTATGTACATTTATTCTAAGTGTAATGTGAAGCTTTGGGTTGGTTTTAAGCAGAGGAACATTACAATTTGATTTATATTTTGAAAAGATCCTCTGCTCTGGTGAGACTAGAGTGGAAGAGGGCAAGAGGAAAGCAGAGAGATCAGTTAGAAGTCACTTGTAATAAGCAAGATGAGAGATGATGGCTTGGGTGAGAACAGCGAAGATAAGAGGTTAAATTCATCAGAATTGCTGGAGAGTGGAGTGGGAGGAGGGTAAAAACAGTTCTACTTGAGATATATTAATTATGAGATGCCTATCGGAAACCCAAGTGTATATATCAAATGGACAGTTGGGGGTTTGAGTCTGCAATTCGAAGAAGACCCCAGGGCTGAATGTGTACATTTGGAAGTCAAAGGCATGTCAGTGTGTTTAAAGCTATGAGCTAATTGAGGTTGTCAAGGAAAAGATGGAGAAAATAATGGGTCTTGGATCATATCCATGAACAGTGAGAAATGTAGTGGAATGGAGAAGCAGGCCAAGGAGATAGAGGAGTAACCAGTTAGAAAGGGGACCTAGGAAAGAAGTATTTTGAATGAATGGAGAAAAACAAAACAAAACAAAAAAATCCAAGGAAGAAAAAATTTCCAACAGTGTCAAATATTGCTAAATAGTCAAATGTTATCAAAACAGAGAAGTGATCCTAGGAACAATGGTGAGGAAAATGAGGTAATGATTATAGGAGAACATGGGGTCCTGGGAGGGTTTATTTTATTCAGGAATGTCTGCATGCCACTGGCAGTGCTTCCATAGAGATAAATTTCTGTTGGCAGGATGTCATTGCAGAGGTTTGTATAAATTTGGTAGGGTACATCTAATCTCAGGGACTTGTTGAAATTGATCATTTTGAGTTTGTACACTGCAAAATTAAGAACAAAACTTAGAATTGCCATCATAGTATTAGTACTGTAAAAACGAACCTGAAAAGCTCAGCCAATGTGATGCACATTCTACAATAATATGCATTGTGAATGTGGTTGGCATAGATTAATTTATCGTTATATTATAGACTCGTCATTTTGAGGGAAGAAATGAGTTGTCATAGTTGTGATAACTTTATATTATTTAATTGGGAAGTGTAATATAGTCAGAAAAGAATTTTGGGGTTGTGATGTAACTTAAAAAACATCTAATTCTATTGTCTCATTGGTGGAAATGTGGCTGTAAATTGTTCAAAGGCACATAAGGCAGTTACAGCTGGTAAGGAAATCATGGAAATATGATCTTCATATGTCCTTTTTTTATCTACTCCCCAGTAAATATGCGGGATAAATAAAGTATGGTTATTCACATCTCTAAGTCCTCTGAATCTTCATATATTTATTTGAAAAACATTCTTTTGGTTAACTGTAAAGAGTATTTTTTGTTACATACACACACACACACACATCTATAAGTGTTTTTGTAATGTATTTTCAGAAACATGTCTTTATATTAATGATTATTATGAAGTGATAGAAATGTTATTGTCCATTGAAATAATATCTTTTTTCACCAATCGTGTTTAAGAGCAGCCATTTATTGAGTAGTGCCTTCATGCTACACATCCTGTGTATATTATGCTGAAACTTGACAGTAGTCAGCAAGGTAAGTATCAGCTGGCAATTTTGCAAGTTGAGGAAATATAAATCTAGGAAGTTGAAGTACCTTTCCTATAGGCTCACTCATATTTTGGTGGCTGAGTCTAGGTTTGAACTTAGCTGAACTTTTTCCTCTTATAAAATACCTTATTTGTCAATGACTGGGTTTTCCACAGCAAAAGACTATGCGTTAGTGTGTGAATGCCCATGTACTTGATTAAGCTAAAAATAATTATCATTCTGAGAAAAGTTAAAATAATTTTCATCCTGAGAGATAATGATATAAAGAAAGAAATACATTTAAAATGTCTAGCATCTTAGAAGTGCCATAACATTTATCTGTCAAAAAATGGTGAAATATGACAAACAGTCATGTCTGGATTTCTGTCTTTGCTCAACAACTTAATATATGTAATCTTAGCCAAATTAACTCTTTGATCATTGGCAAAAATGTGTTATACTACTGTTATAACTACTTCAGAGTTTCTGGAGTTTAAATTACATGTATTTTGACAGTTCATGGGGCCACATTGTGCTATTCTTTAAAACTTAAAGATAAGGTTATGTTGCAAGAATAAAATAATGAAAAATCCACAAGTAAGTAAGATCAGATTTTGTTTTATCAGAGGAAACAAAAATGTAATAATAACTGACTGTGGATGAACCATATTGGGAGATTCAAATTCTAATCAAGTTGCAGACATTCTTCCTTGTAGCCTTTGTTTAAAATATAAAAAGTTGACAAAGCGAAATCATCCACAGAATTATTTGAATATTTAAACTAAGAAGTCAGCCTCCTTTTTTTCAGGATAGTCTATAAAAATGTACTTGAATATTCTATGCATTGAGAATATGCATATTTTTGAAAAGTGGAGATAGATAAGCAGGCTATTTTATTTATTTTACCATGAATAAAATCAACATTTTTTACTATTTCATTTTGCTTTATTCTACAATTTTTTTATTATACTTGAAGTTCTGGGATACTTGTGTAGAACGTGCAGGTTTGTTACATAGGTTTATACATGCCATGGTGGTTTGTTGCACCCATCAACCCGTCATCTACATTAGGTATTTCTCCTAATGCTATCCCTCCGTTAGCCCCCACCCCCTGACTGGCCCCAGTGTGTGATGTTCCTCACCCTGTGTCCATGTGTTCTCATTGTTCAACTCCCACTTATGAGTGAGAATATGCAGTGTATGGTTTTCTGTTCCTGTGTTAGTTTGCTGAGAGTGATACTTTCCAGCTTCATCCAAGTCCCTGCAAAGAACATGAACTCATCCTTTTTTATGGCTGCATAGTATTCCATGGTGTATATGTGCCACATTTTCTTTATCCAGTCTATTATTGATAGGCATTTGGGTTGGTTCCAAGTCTTTGCTACTGTGAACAGTGCTGCAATAAACATACGTGTGCTTGTGTCTTTATAGTAGAATGATTTATAATCCTTTGGGTATATACCCAGTAATGGGATCACTGGGTCAAATGGTATTTCTGCTTCTAGATCCTTGAGGAATCACCACACTGTCTTCCACAATGGTTGAACTCATTTACACTCCCATGAACAGTGTAAAGGGGTTCCTATTTCTCCACATCCTCTCCAGCATCTGTTGTTTCCTGACTTTTTAATGATTGCCATTCTAACTGGTGTGAGATGGTATCTCATTGTGGTTTTAATTTGCTTTTCTCTAATGACCAGTGATGATGAGCTTTTTTTCATATGTTTGTTGGCTGCATAAGTGTCTTCTTTTGAGAAGTGGCCATTCATATCCTTCGCCCATTGTTTGATGGGTTTTTTTTTTTTTCTTGTAAATTTATTTAAGATTCTTGTAGGTTCTGGATATTAGCCCTTTGTCAGATGGATAGATTGCAAACATTTTCTCCATTCTGTAGGTTGCCTGTTCACTCTGATGATAGTTTCTTTTGCTGTGCAAAAGCCCTTTAGTTTAATTAGATCCCATTTGTCACTTTGGGCTTTTGTTGCCATTGCTTTTGTTGTTTTTGTCACGAAGTCTTTGCACATGCTTATGTCCTGAATGGTATTGCCTATGTTCCTTCTAGGGATTTTATGGTTTTAGGTTTTATGTTTAAGTCTTTAATCCATCTTGAGTTAATTTTTATATAAGGTGTAAGAAAGGGGTCCAGTTTCAATTTTCTGCATGTGGCTAGCCAGTTTTCCCAACACCATTTACTAAATAGGGAATCCTTTTCCCATTGCTTGTTTTTATCAGGTTTGTCAAAGATCAGATGGTAGTAGATGTGTGGCATTATTTCTGAGGCCTCTGTTCTGTTTCATTTGTCTATATATCTGTTTTGGTACCAGTACCATGCTGTTTTGGTTACTGTAGCCCTGTAGTATAGTTTGTAGTCAGGTAGTGTGATGTCTTCAGCTTTGTTGTTTTTGCTTAGGATTGTCTTGGTTATACAGGCTTTTTTGGGTTCCATATGAACTTTAAAGTTTTTTCTAATTCTGTGAAGAAAGTCATTGGTAGCTTGAATGAGATGGCATTGAATCTATAAATTACCTTGGGCAGTATGGCCATTTTCATGATATTGATTCCTCCTATCCATGAGCATGGAATATTCTTTCATTGTTTGTGTTCTCTTTTATTTCGTTGAGCAGTGTTTTGTAGATCTTCTTGAAGAGGTCCTTTACATCCCTTGTAAGTTGGATTCCTAAGTATTTTATTCTCTTTGAAGCTATTGTGAATGGGAGTTCATTCATGATTTGGCTCTCTGTTTGTCTGTTACTAGTGTATAAGAATGCTTGTGATTTTTTTCACGTTGATTTTGTATCCTGAGACTTTGCTGAAGTTGCTTATCACGTTAAGGAGATTTCAGGCTGAGAAAATGGGGTTTTCTAAATATACAATCATGTCATCTGCAAACAGGGGCAATTTGTATTTCTGTCCCTGTAGTCACTTGAAAAAATCGTTTGGTTCTATTATTAACTATCATTTGCATTTGTTATTCCTGAGCAATTTCTGTGAACTTGCTCAAATCTTTGGTCCAACAGTCAAATGTACAGAACTGCAATGCTGAGACTAGATCCTTAAATGAAGAAACTGACCAAAGACCCTCTACATCCTTATGTTTCAACAGAGTGCTATTTATCTCTTTAGAAATTATTTTTGTTTCATTTTATGGTAATGGTAAGAGTTTTCAAACAAAAAAAAAACATTATCTTCAAGTCTGGTACATAAATGTACAACAAATGTGACTCTTTTTTTCTGTTAATCTTTTTACAATTTCCTTTTTAGCCTTTTCATTATTGTTAACATGTATCCTTTTGTAAAACCATGACTCCATAGCCACATCTAGACAAAAAGTAGAAATACATGACCATGTAACCCTTCAAGCTAGAATGACAAATCAATACTACATTTCTATAAAACAAGTATATCTAAATATTTCCACAAAGGACCTGACCTACCCTAACTTTCTGTAAGTTTAGGACCAATCCAATAGGAGTACAGTTCTCAGCAAAGTCTTCCCATGTCAAGAAATACTGTTGAAAGCTTTGAAATAAACTCATAATATCAAAAAACTAAACAAGTCTATTGAAAATATGCACACCTAACTTCACTATGGCAAATAAATGTTATGTATTCATAGCTTTTAGTATACTGACCAAAATTATTTGAATAGTACACATAAACTGATACTAAATTAATTATTCTAAAACTGTTACATTTTTGAATGCTCTTGCCCTTCCAGATTAGATGTGTATTCCAGTTAACTGTCAGAAGCCCAGATAACTATGTGAACACAGACTAAGCAAGTGCACTATTCTATACTTACGACTTTACTAATTACTGCCACTTGTGAATAAACATTTTCATATTGAATAAAGGCTAAAGTGACTCCAGGTGATAAACCAATTAACCAGCCCTAGAAGTGATTGAGGGACACAAGATTAAAGCTGCAACAGATATCAAGCCTGATTTACACTATTCTTCTTGAGCAGATAGATTGCATTTTTCAGCCTGCTTTACAGTTAGATATGATAATATCTACTAATGGTAATGTACTTGTTACTAAAATATATGGAAGAAGGCATTGTTTCTGTCTTTAAGAAGACCAAAGTCTAAGAGCAGAATAAATAGACAATAATCACAGTATAATGGGGAGAGCTTTGAAATAGTGCAAAAATATAGATAAGCAAGTAACATTTCTTAAGAGGGGAGGGAGCATGATCGAGAGAATCAGGAGCTATAGAGAGGAGTATGTTTGGAATGTTACCTAGAAAATGAAAGGAACTTTGCCTAGTAGACAAGGTAATTTAGACACAGTGTTGAAGCACGGGGCTATATACAGGGGCATGGTTTAAGCAAACGGGACTGGGAACACAGAAGTGGGGGCTAATGACTACAGGGGCATCAAGTTGTGACCTTTACACCATTCTATGAAGCTTAGATTATTCTAAAAGCAATCAGTAAACAACAGTTTCTAAAGAAGTAGCAGAGTTATCTCCGTTTTGAGAATCATCACATTCATGGACTAAGAGAGAATGGAGACAGAGAACATGATTAGGAAGTTTTAAAGTAATGTTCTGGCAGTAAGTGGTGGAATTATGGCATTAACAATGGAGTAGAGAGAAGAAGAAGCTGCAAGAAATCTTAGAAGTAAATGAAAAAGAATTTGGTAAGGAATTGAATATTGGGGTAGGAACTTGGTAGAATTACTTCACGGTCTCTAGCTTGGGCAAATGGGCAGACACTGATAGTGTTCCCTGAGAAAGGGAAGTTGACAATAAGAACAATAACAAATAGAAATGGCGCTTACCATGTATTCTGCTAAGCCATTAATATATATTAACCTGTTGAAACCTCACACCTACTTTGTGAAGTTAGTACTATTCTTTCTACCCTTTGTAGATATAGTTACTGAGGTGTGAAGAAGTTAGAAAGTTGCTCAAGGTGATAATAAGCTAGTAGATGGTGGAGCAGCATGCACAGATTCTAGACCTAGAACCAGGTTCTTGAGTACCACACTGTAATGCTTCCCAAGAAAAGACAAAAGATGGAAAATTCATTTGGGGGTATACTGAATTGGAGATATCTGCAAATCACTCAGCTGAGAATTTGTAAACAGTTTAAAAATAGCTGTGTGTTTTGTGAAAGGAGAGACTCAAGCATAACCATAATAGTTGAAGCTGCAGAAGCCAAAAAAAATTTCACAAGAGAATCTAGAAGGAAGACAGAAGAAAAACTGAGGAAGGTATATTAGTGGATACATATATTTATGGATATGGCAAGAAAACATATCAGTATATATGATGTGTCAGCAACACCAACAATAAAAAAAAATTCAAAAAGAATTAAAAGGGCAGGGCCAGGTGTGGTGGCTTACACCTGGAATCCTAGCACTTTGGGAGGCCAAGGAGGGCGAATCAGGATTTCAAGACCAGCCTGGCCAACATGGTGAAATCCCGACTTTACAGAAAAAAAAAAAAAAAAAAAAAATTAGCCGAGTGTGGTGATGGGCACCTGTAATCCCAGCTACTCAGGAGGCTGAGGCAGGAGAATCGTTTGAACCCAGAGGCAGAGGTAGCAGCGAGTCGAGATCGTGCCACTGCATTTCAGCCTGGCAACAGAATGAGACTCGGTCTCAAAGATAATAACAAAATAATCATAATAAATAAAAGGGCAGAATTTAGTATCATGGACAGCCAGGGAAGGAGAATTCATAAAGGGAGAAATAATAAAAATGCCAGATATAGCTGAGACTTTAAGTAATATGAGACTAGAAAGACATAAGAGGACACTTTATCAGATTAATTTTAATACATAGGAATCAAAGACAGAGTGAAAAACAGTTGAAAATTTAGTTGGAGGAAATTGAGAAATGGAGGCAACAAAAATTGTTTGAAAGTTTGAAGAGATAGAAGTATCCAGAGAAGGAATTTTCAGGATGAACACAACTTGAACCTGTTTTTAAATTGTGCTTTCATAATTCCAAAAAACTATCAATCGCTCAATGTCCTAAATATCTCCAGCATTTTGATACTAGTCTGTAACATCAATTGCTTATAATATCTACTTTGTCCTACAACTCTCAGTGATAGTTCCTTCAAATGTTTTACTTAATTTAAGTCTCTCCCCCTGGAGTTTTGTTCTTATACTATTTGAGAGAATAACTGACTATTATCTCTAATAATTTACCATGTCTGGGAAAATCATTAATTTCTATTAATTTAAATTAACTTCTAGAGCTAAGAAAATGCTAACTAGAAAGAGTTTAAACTTAGTGCTTCATTATAAGGTTTTTAATTTAAAAACAAAGACAGCGGGGGGCGGAGCAAGATGACCGAATAGGAGCAGCTCCAGTCTCCAACTCCCAGCGCGAGCAACACAGAAGACCGGTGATTTCTGCATTTTCAACTGAGGTACTGGGTTCATCTCACTGGGGAGTGCCGGACGATCGGTGCTGGTCAGCTGCTGCAGCCCGACCAGCGAGAGCTGAAGCAGGGCGAGGCATAGCCTCACCTGGGAAGCGCAAGGGGGAAGGGAGTCCCTTTTCCTAGCCAGGGGAACTGAGACACACAACACCTGGAAAATCGGGTAACTCCCACCCCAATACTGCGCTTTAAGCAAACAGGCACACCAGGAGATCATATCCCACAGCTGGCCGGGAGGGTCCCACACCCACGGAGCCTCTCTCATTGCTAGCACAGCAGTCTGTGATCTACCGGCAAGGCAGCAGCGAGGCTGGGGGAGGGGCGCCTGCCATTGCTGAGGCTTAAGTAGGTAAACAAAGCTGCTGGGAAGCTTGAACTGGGTGGAGCTCACAGCAGCTCAAGGAAACCTGCCTGTCTCTGTAGACTCCACCTCTGGGGACAGGGCACAGTAAACTAAACAAACGCAGCAGACACCTCTGCAGACGCAAACGACTCTGTCTGACAGCTTTGAAGAGAGCAGTGGATCTCCCAACACGGAGGTTGAGATCTGAGAAGGGACAGACTCCCTGCTCAAGTGGGTCCCTGACCCCTGAGTAGCCTAACTGGGAGACATCCCCCACTAGGGGCAGTCTGACACCCCACACCTCACAGGGAGGAGTACACCCCTGAGAGGAAGCTTCCAAAGCAAGAATCAGACAGTTACACTCGCTGTTCAGAAATATTCTATCTTCTGCAGCCTCTGCTGCTGATACCCAGGCAAACAGGGTCTGGAGTGGACCTCAAGCACTCTCCAACAGACCTACAGCTGAGGGTCCTGACTGTTAGAAGGAAAACTATCAAACAGGAAGGACACCTACACCAAAACCCCATCAGTACATCACCATCATCAAAGACCAGAGGCAGATAAAACCACAAAGATGGGGAAAAAGCAGGGCAGAAAAGCTGGAAATTCAAAAAATAAGAGCGCATCTCCCCCGGCAAAGGAGCGCAGCTCATTGCCAGCAACGGATCAAAGCTGGACGGAGAATGACTTTGACGAGATGAGAGAAGAAGGCTTCAGTCCATCAAATTTCTCAGAGCTAAAGGAGGAATTACGTACCCAGCGCAAAGAAACTAAAAATCTTGAAAAAAAAGTGGAAGAATTGATGGCTAGAGTAATTAATGCAGAGAAGGTCCTAAACGAAATGAAAGAAATGAAAACCATGACACGAGAAATACGTGACAAATGCACAAGCTTCAGTAACCGACTCGATCAACTGGAAGAAAGAGTATCAGCGATTGAGGATCAAATGAATGAAATGAAGCTAGAAGAGAAACCAAAAGAAAAAAGAAGAAAAAGAAATGAACAAAACCTGCAAGAAGTATGGGATTATGTAAAAAGACCAAATCTACGTCTGATTGGGGTGCCTGAAAGTGAGGGGGAAAATGGAACCAAGTTGGAAAACACTCTTCAGGATATCATCCAGGAGAACTTCCCTAACCTAGTAGGGCAGGCCAACATTCAAATCCAGGAAATACAGAGAACGCCACAAAGATACTCCTTGAGAAGAGCAACTCCAAGACACATAATTGCCAGATTCACCAAAGTTGAAATGAAGGAAAAAATCTTAAGGGCAGCCAGAGAGAAAGGTCGGGTTACCCACAAAGGGAAGCCCATCAGACTAACAGCAGATCTCTCAGCAGAAACTCTACAAGCCAGAAGAGAGTGGGGGCCAATATTCAACGTTCTTAAAGAAAAGAATTTTAAACCCAGAATTTCATATCCAGCCAAACTAAGTTTCATAAGTGAAGGAGAAATAAAATCCTTTACAGATAAGCAAATGCTTAGAGATTTTGTCACCACTAGGCCTGCCTTACAAGAGACCCTGAAGGAAGCACTAAATATGGAAAGGAACAACCAGTACCAGCCATTGCAAAAACATGCCAAAATGTAAAGACCATTGAGGCTAGGAAGAAACTGCACCAACTAACGAGCAAAATAACCAGTTAATATCATAACGGCAGGATCAAGTTCACACATAACAATCTTAACCTTAAATGTAAATGGACTAAATGGTCCAATTAAAAGACACAGACTGGCAAACTGGATAAAGAGTCAAGACCCATCAGTCTGCTGTATTCAGGAGACCCATCTCACACACAGAGACATACAGAGGCTCAAAATAAAGGGATGGAGGAAGATTTACCAAGCAAATGGAGAACAAAAAAAAGCAGGGATTGCAATACTAGTCTCTGATAAAACAGACTTTAAACTATCAAAGGTCAAAAGAGACAAAGAAGGCCATTACATAATGGTAAAGGGATCAATTCAACAGGAAGAGCTAACTATCCTAAATATATATGCACCCAATACAGGAGCACCCAGATTCATAAAGCAAGTCCTTAGAGACTTACAAAGAGACTTAGACTCCCATACAATAATAATGGGAGACTTCAACACTCCACTGTCAACATTAGACAGATCAACGAGACAGAAAGTTAACAAGGATATCCAGGAATTGAACTCATCTCTGCAGCAAGCAGACCTAATAGACATCTATAGAACTCTCCACCCCAAATCAACAGAATATACATTCTTCTCAGCACCACATCATACTTACTCCAAAATTGACCACGTAATTGGAAGTAAAGCACTCCTCAGCAAATGTACAAGAACAGAAATTATAACAAACTGTCTCTCAGACCACAGTGCAATCAAACTGGAACTCAGGACTAAGAAACTCAATCAAAACCGCTCAACTACATGGAAACTGAACAACCTGCTCCTGAATGACTACTGGGTACATAACGAAATGAAGGCAGAAATAAAGATGTTCTTTGAAACCAATGAGAACAAAGATACAACATACCAGAATCTCTGGGACACATTTAAAGCAGTGTGTAGAGGGAAATTTATAGCACTAAATGCCCACAAGAGAAAGCAGGAAAGATCTAAAATTGACACTCTAACATCGCAAGTAAAAGAACTAGAGAAGCAAGAGCAAACACATTCGAAAGCTAGCAGAAGGCAAGAAATAACTAAGATCAGAGCAGAACTGAAGGAGATAGAGACACAAAAAACCCTCCAAAAAATCAATGAATCCAGGAGTTGGTTTTTTGAAAAGATCAACAAAATTGACAGCCCACTAGCCAGACTAATAAAGAAGAAAAGAGAGAAGAATCAAATCGACGCAATTAAAAATGATAAAGGGGATATCACCACCGACCCCACAGAAATACAAACTACCATCAGAGAATACTATAAACACCTCTACGCAAATAAACTGGAAAATCTAGAAGAAATGGATAATTTCCTGGACACTTACACTCTTCCAAGACTAAACCAGGAAGAGGTTGAATCCCTGAATAGAACAATAGCAGGCTCTGAAATTGAGGCAACAATTAATAGCCTACCAACCAAAAAAAGTCCAGGACCAGATGGATTCACAGCTGAATTCTACCAGAGGTACAAGGAGGAGTTGGTACCATTCCTTCTGAAACTATTCCAATCAATAGAAAAAGAGGGAATCCTCCCTAACTCATTTTATGAGGCCAACATCATCCTGATACCAAAGCCTGACAGAGACACAACAAAAAAAGAGAATTTTAGACCAATATCCCTGATGAACATCGATGCAAAAATCCTCAATAAAATACTGGCAAACCGGATTCAGCAACACACCAAAAAGCTTATCCACCATGATCAAGTGGGCTTCATCCCTGGGATGCAAGGCTCGTTCAACATTCACAAATCAATAAACATAATCCAGCATATAAACAGAACCAAAGACAAGAACCACATGACTATCTCAATTGATGCAGAAAAGGCTTTTGACAAAATTCAACAGCCCTTCATGCTAAAAACGCTCAATAAATTCGGTATTGATGGAACGTACCTCAAAATCATAAGAGCTATTTATGACAAACCCACAGCCAATATCATACTGAGTGGGCAAAAACTGGAAAAATTCCCTTTGAAAACTGGCACAAGACAGGGATGCCCTCTCTCACCACTCCTATTCAACATAGTGTTGGAAGTTCTGGCTAGGGCAATCAGGCAAGAGAAAGAAATCAAGGGTATTCAGTTAGGAAAAGAAGAAGTCAAATTGTCCCTGTTTGCAGATGACATGATTGTATATTTAGAAAACCCCATTGTCTCAGCCCAAAATCTCCTTAAGCTGATAAGAAACTTCAGCAAAGTCTCAGGATACAAAATTAATGTGCAAAAATCACAAGCATTCTTATACACCAGTAACAGACAAACAGAGAGCCAAATCAGGAATGAACTTCCATTCACAATTGCTTCAAAGAGAATAAAATACCTAGGAATCCAACTATCAAGGGATGTAAAGGACCTCTTCAAGGAGAACTACAAACCACTGCTCAGTGAAATTAAAGAGGACACAAACAAATGGAAGAACATACCATGCTCATGGATAGGAAGAATCAATATCGTGAAAATGGCCATACTGCCCAAGGTAATTTATAGATTCAATGCCATCCCCATCAAGCTACCAATGAGTTTCTTCACAGAATTGGAAAAAACTGCTTTAAAGTTCATATGGAACCAAAAAAGAGCCCGCATCTCCAAGACAATCCTAAGTCAAAAGAACAAAGCTGGAGGCATCACGCTACCTGACTTCAAACTATACTACAAGGCTACAGTAACCAAAACAGCATGGTACTGTTACCAAAACAGAGATATAGACCAATGGAACAGAACAGAGTCCTCAGAAATAATACCACACATCTACAGCCATTTGATCTTTGACAAATCTGAGAGAAACAAGAAATGGGGAAAGGATTCCCTATTTAATAAATGGTGCTGGGAAAATTGGCTAGCCATAAGTAGAAAGCTGAAACTGGATCCTTTCCTTACTCCTTATACGAAAATTAATTCAAGATGGATTAGAGACTTAAATGTTAGACCTAATACCATAGAAATCCTAGAGGAAAACCTAGGTAGTACCATTCAGGACATAGGCATGGGCAAAGTCTTCATGTCTAAAACACCAAAAGCAACGGCAGCAAAAGCCAAAATTGACAAATGGGATCTCATTAAACTAAAGAGCTTCTGCACAGCAAAAGAAACTACCATCAGAGTGAACAGGCAACCTACAGAATGGGAGAAAATTTTTGCAATCTACTCATCTGACAAGGGGCTAATATCCAGAACCTACAAAGAACTCAAACAAATTTACAAGAAAAAAACAAACAACCCCATCAGAAAGTGGGCAAAGGATATGAACAGACATTTCTCAAAAGAAGACATTCATACAGCCAACAGACACATGAAAAAATGCTCATCATCACTGGCCATCAGAGAAATGCAAATCAAAACCACAATGAGATACCATCTCACACCAGTTAGAATGGCAATCATTAAAAAGTCAGGAAACAACAGGTGCTGGAGAGGATGTGGAGAAATAGGAACACTTTTACACTGTTGGTGGGATTGTAAACTAGTTCAACCATTATGGAAAACAGTATGGCGATTCCTCAAGGATCTAGAACTAGATGTACCATATGACCCAGCCATCCCATTACTGGGTATATACCCAAAGGATTATAAATTATGCTGCTATAAAGACACATGCACACGTATGTTTATTGCAGCACTATTCACAATAGCAAAGACTTGGAATCAACCCAAATGTCCATCAGTGACAGATTGGACTAAGAAAATGTGGCACATATACACCATGGAATACTATGCAGCCATAAAAAAGGATGAGTTTGAGTCCTTTGTAGGGACTTGGATGCAGCTGGAAACCATCATTCTTAGCAAACTATCACAAGAACAGAAAACCAAACACCGCATGTTCTCACTCATAGGTGGGAACTGAACAATGAGATCAGTCGGACTCAGGAAGGGGAACATCACACACCGGGGCCTATCATGGGGAGGAGGGAGGGGGGAGGGATTGCATTGGGAGCTATACCTGATGTAAATGACGAGTTGATGGGTGCAGCACAGCAACATGGCACAAGTATACATATGTAACAAACCTGCACGTTATGCACATGTACCCTACAACTTAAAGTATAATAATAATAAAAAAAAATGTTAAAAAAATAAATAAATAAATAGATATCATTTCCCCCCCAAAAAAAAAATAAAAAAAATAAAAATAAAAACAAAGACAGCAAGGGATTAAAACAACTTTAAACAATGGGAAAAGCAAGTAAATAGAAATTTAACCTTAATGGATTAAAGCAAATTCTTAAATGATCAAAGGTTTATTACTTTGTATAAAGATTATCAGAAATAATTAGTACATTGACAATGAAATTAATAAAACTCTCCCTCCCTTAAATTGTTAACTTTTAACTCTTTGTTTTAATATGTGATTACACTGGTCAACTACAATTACGTGAACATGAAAGCCCCAGGGGTTTAATGCAAAAGAAAACCTGTATAAGAGATATCCTTGGAAGTTGATTTTGGCATATATTTTGGTCTGAGGAAGTGGGCAAGAAAAGAAATGGTACTTACAAAATTGCCAATCTCATTTTTTTTTAGTGTTATTTCATATATATGTGTGTGTATATGTATTCATTTTATAGATACATATATAAATGTAATATATAGATTTCTCTATATAAATATATTTAGATTATCATCTGTCTATATATATATCCTCTCCATATATATATCTATATATACACATATATAATGTACTCTCTCTATATGTATATATATAGAGAGAGGTGACAATTAGGCTATAGAAATAAAAATGAGTATACCTGTGTTCAAGAATACCATACTGTCAAGATGAAGACTAACAGGTTAAAAAAAAGACAAATTTAACATACACTGTGACACATGGTATAATGGAAGAAACAATAGTGATAAACCAGCTCTGGAATACATAGACTACCTAATAGATTCTATTGTACTCTCAGTGAATAAATTGAAAAGGGAAAAATAACTTCTATAGTTAATTATACTGGAATCTAAAATAAGGTGATGAGAGTTGATGAGGGAGGATTGCTGAGACACAAACACAAGAGGGATACTGGCCAATTTTATTTCCAAGCAAGAGAGTCCAAGGGTCTTTGTACATTTGTGTGGCTTCACTAGCTATTGAGCTGCGTCTGAACATCTGAAGCTTGCAGGAACAGTAAGGAGAAGGTAATCAGCATTTCCTGGGAAAAGAGTAAAGCAATTAAGAGGCATTTGCAAGAATTTAGGAGACAAATGATGAAAGCTAGGGCAAGTGGTGGAAATTTACCTGAGGAGGAACACCTGAAATTAAAAATATATGTCAGTGCCATTGGGTTATGGATCAAATAGGTTTGTTGTGGAAGACAGAGATGCCCAGGAACTTCAAAATTCCTGTCTTGGCTAATATTAGAAGCAAAGGAGAGGTGAGTTTGGAGGAGATACATTGAGTTGGAGGTTCCTGTGGGAAACCTGAATGCTCATCTGAGGTAGGTAGTTCAGTGGTGCCATCTCAGACCACTGCAAGCTCTGCCTCCCAGGCTCCTGCCTGGGCCTCCCAAGTAGGTGGGACTACAGGCACCTGCCACCATACCGGCTATTTTTTTGTATTTTTAGTAGAGATGGGGTTTCACCCTGTTAGCCAGGATGGTCTGGATCTCCTGACCTCGTGATCTGCCCACCTCGGCCTCCTGAAGTGCCTGGGATTACAGGCGTGAGCCACCGCACCCGGCCAGTTTTTATTCTTAGTGTTATTTTACTTATGCATTGCTTATGAGGAAAATAATAAAATTTCAGAAAATATGGTAAAGTTTACCTTAAAATATATGTAAAGACATGTCGTGAATTTTAAAACAACATAACAGAATAATAAAATAAATACTTCTAAAAAGTGAAGAAATTAAACCAAGGAAGAAATAATGGAATTCCACTCAAAGAAAAACAAGAGAGAAATACATTTTAAAAGAAAATAAAGGATGGAATTTAGAGCATGGTGATTTGTTATTTGCATATTTTTTCAGGAAGAAATAATAAATCAAAGAATGAACTGGAAGACCACCAATAATCAAATAAATAGAAACAAACAAACAAAAAGATGATTTGCTCTTCAGTTGCTGAGTAGAATTAACAACAAATATAACTATGCCAGATATTTACTAATGACATCTCTTTATTTTCAGATGAAATAGGAATTTTGAATAAACTAAGAAAAAATTCCTTATTAAAGCCCCATGCAATGAATAAACAAATAATCAAGAAACATATATAGAAAATGTCTGAAAGCAGACTGACTTTCAATATTTGATATGGCAATAAAACTTTAGAAGACACGGAATAATATTTATAGAGTTTTAAGTGCCTTAATTTCTATATGCACAAAAACTATCTTCCCTTTGTGAAATTGATTTTATAAAAAGATACAGTTGATCTTCGCTTGTTGATTCCATATTTATAAATTTTCCTACTTGCTAACATTTTTTGTAATCCCCAAATCTATGCTCATGGTGCTTAAACAGTCATTTGTGAACTTGTGCACTTTCAACTCAAAAGCAAATCTGAACAGCCCCGTGTAAACATTCCCAACCAAAGTCAAACACGGCCACGTTCTATTTTTTTGTTTTGGTTCTTTTACTGTAAAAAGGTGTTGTTTATTGACCATTTAGTGTCACTTTTTCCCCCCACTTTTATGCTTTTTGTTGGTGATTTTGTTGTTTGAAATTATTCCCAAGTACAGTACTGAATTCTTGCTTATTTCTCCTAAGTGCAAGAAGTCTGCGATGCGTCTTACAGAAAAATTGTGTTAGATAAGCTCCTTTCAGGTATGAGCATTGATTATAAAATGTGATATCATTTACATAGATTTAAAAAATAACCAAAATAACATATTATGATTGAGAGATAAATATGTATAAATTAAAATTATGACAGAATATGTGACAATGATAAATATGAAATTCAAGAGAGTAGATACTTTTGGGAAGAGAAGAGAAAATTCAACAGAAGTATATAAAGGCTTTCAATTCTATTAATTTTTTTTTTTTTTTAGACAATATCTCCCTCTGTCACCCAGACTGGAGTGCAGTGGCACTATCTTGGCTCACTGCAACCTCCGCCTCCTGGGTTCAACAGCTTCTCCTGCCTCAGACTCCCAAGTAGCTGGGAATAAGGCATGCACCACCATTCCTGGCTAATTTTTGCATTTTTTAGTAGAGATGGGGTTTCACCATGTTGGCCAGGCTGGTCTCAAACTTCTGACTTCATGTGAGATGCCTGCCTTGGCCTCCCAAAGTATTGGGATTGCAAGCATGAGCCCCCATGCCTCAATTCTATTATAATTTAATACTATGTTTCTATGGTGGATGTGAATTACCTAGATTATCTATTTATCTATCCATATCTTGCAATCGTTTTGTATTTCAGATAAAATGTTTCATTATATAAAAACAGCACTGCCGGGTGTGGTGGCTCACGTCTGTAATCCTAGCACTTTGAGAGGCTGTGGCAGGCGGATCATGAGGTCAGGAGATTGAGACCATCCTGGCCAACATGGTGAAACCATGTCTCTACTAAAAATACAAAAGTTGGCCGGGCGCGGTGGCTCAAGCCTGTAATCCTAGCACTTTGGGAGGCCGAGACGGGCGGATCACGAGGTCAGGCGATCGAGATCATCCTGGCTAACACGGTGAAACCCCGTCTCTACTAAAAATACAAGAAAATTAGCCGGGCGAGGTGGCAGGCGCCTGTAGTCCCAGCTACTCGGGAGGCTGAGGCAGGAGAATGGCGTGAACCCGATGGGGCTGAGCTTGCAGTGAGCTGAGATCGCGCCACTGCACTCCAGCCTGGGGCACAGAGCAAGACTCCGTCTCAAAAAAAAAAAAAAAAAAAAAATACAAAAGTTAGCCAGGCACGATGGCGCGCACCTGTAGCCCCAGCTACTCAGGAGACTGAGACAGGAGAATCACTTGAACCCAGGAGGCAGAGGTTATAGTGAGCTGAGAATGCGCCACTGCACTCCAATCTGGAGACAGAGAGAGACTCTGTCTCAAAAGTAAATAAATAAATAAATAAATAAATAAGCAGCACACATTAAAATAACTCTGTTGACGAAATTCCTGATTATGTCACCAAAAATAGGCATTCAAAAACATATTATGTAAAAAGACATTTACATTTTTATATAATACTAAGATGCAGCATTAAAATGATGAGTTAGATTCACTTCAAAATAAAGGAAAATAAATTTCACAATTCAGTGTTCTGAAAACAGTGAATAAATGCCTACAGTGAATGTAAGTATATCACCTCAAGAGATTTTCAGCCATGCAGTGCATAAACGTAGGGGACGTTTAGTCATTGTATGACTATTAAGAGAATCTTGAAATTATTTGATATGGTACAAATTAACTTGCCAGAATGTTACAGTATATACACACAGAGATTTTCCTGAGACTTTTTGAGTCTCAATGTCTGCATTTATAAAACTGGTATTAAAAAGCATTTGCCAAATGGGTGGGTAATGAAGATTAACTAGAAAGAATAAATCTACCTAAATTTTAATTGTATAAATTTTATATAGAATTATATAAAACTATATAATTGTCAACTATAGGAGTTTCTTTATATTTGTTCAACATTATATAATATGATTTCATATAATACTAAGAGGGATTGCATTTGTTTGCTTTTGCTTTTTTTATTATTGTTGCTGTAAATAGTAAAGCAGATAAAACAATAAATAGCTCTTGATACAAGGCAAGAATAATGAATTCACCTTTCCCTTTCAGAATTTAGATAAAATCCACTCCTTCATGACAATAGTAAAAAACAAAACGAGTTAGAAAAATTCATCTCCCGTTCCTCAATCTCTTTTTAAAACTCAAACTAATCACTTCTTTATGAAAGATATTAGAATAAGTGGATTATTAATATTACTTGGAATGGGGAATCCTTTCTATGATGAGAAAAACTGGCTTTCTTTGAAATACAGTCTTTAGCCTGGTGTTCCTGGGGACATGCAGTAATCTGTAGACAAACCATGGGTTATTCAAGAAGTTGTCTTACCAATCATCTCTTCCTTTTGTTGGTTAGCTCATTATTTACCATGTAATTTTGTGCCTTTTCCAACTACCCAATATCACACATTAATTTTTGTGATATTAATATGTACCACTTACAGAAAATAATAAGAATGATACAAGACAAAGGATTACTAAATAAAGCAAAAGAGTGTGTGTGTATGTTTTTTTTTTTTTAATTTTTCTTGGTCTAGCATGCTTTATGTTCCCCATTTGCTTCTGGCTATTAAAATGTTACACAAAACAGCAGGCTAAATAAAACAGATTTCCAAGGAGCTGAGCTATAAATTTCTTGACATATTATTTGATGAAGGTAAATAGTGTCATTTTCTACTTTATTAACTTCATGTGATATGCACTCTGATCTTAAAAAATTTATTATATTTGGATGAGAGAGAAGATAGCTTGTTCAAATTCCTCTCTACCAGTAATTTATTGGACTTCCTATGACTGCTACACATCTCAAACCCTGATCTGTTCTTGTTATCTAGTGTTTGGCTAATGGGATATATTTTGGCTTTTCTTTATCTAAAAATGTGACAAAACAAGACTAAGAGATGTCTTACTGAAGGGCAATGGGATTTGTGAATCATCAAACAGGTAAAACAGTTTTCTTCTTCTTTTTTGGTAACGATCCATGTCTATTTTAAAAATTGTCATTATCCTAGTTCTGTCATAGCTTTTCTTCTTATTGTAACTTCCAGCATTTCCAGGCAATATGTGTGAATTTGACCTTGACATTGTTAATTAATCCTGGCTGTTTGCCACAATTTTATCTTCATTTCCTTCCAAGAAGCTTGAGTAAGTATACTGTGATTAACCAGGCAAAGGAACAGTTTTCAGCTTACATTTTCTTGAGCCTAAGCGGTTGATTTACTTAAGTCCCTGGGAATTTTTAAACAGGGTGTCCATCAATATTAGTGGATATGTGAAGTATTTTACCTTAATTAGCACAATGAATGTATATTTTCCACAGGGAGGGATAATATTTCTAGTTCAGTGATTCTCACAATTTATTATTTTCTGATGAGACACATTTGACAGATGATGCTCCCGTGACCAACATGCTCACATGAACTTATATAGGAAGATATTCAATCCTATATGAGAGTTCATTCTGTAGTGAAGACCCAACTCAATGTTGGTATACATAATACTATTGTAGGAGTAACTACAAACAACTTTATTTTTAAATGTTTTGCAAAGCAAATTAATTGGGAATAGCAATACTTCAAACACTTTCAATAAAACAAACCAGGTGACATACCTCTCTTAACAGCATGACATAGGACTGTCACAACTCCCTGGTTGAGAATTGCAGCTCTAGATGATATCTAAGGTTATAGACCTGAATTTGATGCTGGGAACTTCAGGATTGGTAAAAACAGCTCTCTTTGAAGACGTTTTTAAAAAACAAATAGAATACCTTATAAAATTGGTAATGGTTCATGTAAGGAAGATACAGAAAAGAAATGTCTAGATCTTATACTTCTTGATGACAACAGTGTGGAAAGGAAAGAATACTGACCATTATGCTTTTGTTTTTTATTGATTATACTAAGACTTTCAAATGCCCAAAATGAATGTGGATCTCATCAATTTGGAGGAATCTAAGGATACTATGGTACTGATTACTAGAACCAAACAAACAAAAGCAACAAAAACATTGTTTCCCATTATGATAAAATTCTGATTGCTGGAGAAACGATCTGCCTGAAATTTTATCTTAGGCAAAACATACTTTTAAGTATTTGCTGACATTACTAGGTGCTGTGTTTGATTAAAGTTCTTGACATTTTCCACTGTATCAGGTAACAATAAGTTGAAAGGAAAGGCCACTTAAAGCAAATCTTTTCATTCTATTAGATACACAAAACAAATGTGAGCCAGAGAGATAAGCAAATCTAAAGAAGAGAGAAGAGATTCTTCATATCAGGCTTCAGTGAGTTTATTAGCCCTTAAAATCTGTGTGCAAAATCATGGTTACATGCACATTTTGGGAGAGAAAAGAGTCCATCAAACTATTGGTTTTGTATATAGTGTTTGTGGTCTATCAAAAATAAACTAAGGACCAAGCATCAATTTAGTATTAATGTTTTGTAAGAGACTGAGAACAACAATTTTGGTAGACTGGGGATTAAAAAAGGATGTAGTTTGCTAAGTTAGATCGGTTTCTAGTCATTCTGACTAAATTAACCACACTGGTGTTTTCTCTAGTTTTAGGAAGTTGAACATAACAAACATAATCACAAACTGCCATGTTAAGTACAAATCATTCTAGGGTTAATTATCTTCTGAGTATTGTTCTACTGTTGCATTCTCCATTAAATTGGACCTGGGGTTGACAAATTATGGCCTGTGGATGAATCTGGCCCACAGTCTACTTTTATACTACCTGCCAGCCAAGAAAGTGTTACATTTTTAAAAAATCTTGTGACAGAAAATGTATGTGGGCTGTAAAGTATAAAATATATACTATATGGCTTTTTATAGAAAAAGTTTGCCATTGCCAACCCATATATTAGACAACTCATTAAGTCATTTGAGCAGTAGCTAATATATATTGAGGGCTATCAAAAGCACCTGGACGTGTACTGAAGCTGGTGATATATCAGTGAGCAAAAATGACCCAAATACCTACTTTCATAACCTCACATCTACTTAGAGGACTCAAAAATAAAATAACTGAAGAAATGATATAGTATATTAGAAAGTAATGAATTCTGTAGGGTAAAATAGAGCAGGGAAATTTGGGAGTGCGGAGGGGCAGGTAGTGCGTGTTCTTGAATAGGGTGGTTAGAGTTGTCTTTACTGAGAAGATGCTACTAGTGCAGACTGGAGAAAGGTAACATAACGAGACCTGTGGCTCTTTGCAGCAAGTGTGTAGCAGGCAGATAATCAGTGCAAAGGCCCTGAGGTGAGACCTTGTATTCAAGGAAGATTGAGAAGACCAAATAAGAATTAATTTTGTATGTTCATAAACTATGTCAACACTCTCTGGCATAATTTATTTAAACCATATTTATTTTACCTTTTGTCACATATATACATCTATCTTTCTGCTATTGAAATCTACCGAAGCTTAACGAGGCATCTGAATTTCTGATCTAAAATGTTATCCACAAGCATGTGACCTGCTAATTATGCAAAGCTGCTTAATTCCCAAGAGTGCATCACTATGATAAAGCATAGATGAGATTTTAAACTGTCATTAATTTTTTTTCTTCCCTGTACCCACTGATGGCAGATGTCATTAATTTTTGTATTTAGGATAGTACACTATAAAATAGAGAAATAAATAGAAATACTGCTGCATATCTACTTGCATATATGTGAAGAAAAATGTAATCATTAAGCACAAAAAAGAATAATTAATTTTCTTAAAGAATGAAGCCTGAATGAGTTGTCAAGGACTTGGGTGGTAGTCTGTCAACTGTGCACTTTCCAGTCTAATAGCCATTAATAATATGTGACCATTTAAACTTAAAACTAATTGAAATTAAACAAAACTAACTATTCAGTTCCTCAGTTACACATGTCATATTTCAAATGCTCAACAGCCACATGTAAACCACTAGCCACATGTAGCTGTTGAGCACTTGAAATGTGACTATCATTGTGGAAAGTTCTACTGGACAGGGCTCTAACAGAAGTACTCAACATGATTACACTTAAACCTTTGCTGAAGAATTGGGAATGCAAATTTATAAGAATAAAATGCCTTCAGTTTTGAAGTGGATGGGGAATATATGGGGAAAATTGGTCAACCGTTTAGTACTAGGTGTTTTACAGATTGTAAGCCCTCTATAAATTAATAAATGATATCTAAATGAGGAAGAATTTTGCAGTCTCACCAAATTACTCTAATGACTTTCTTGAATTGCACGTCTAGGGTGCATTCCCTTTTTCTAGAAAAACAGAAAATTCAACTCAATCATTTTTTAAGTTTTCCTATTAAAATCAGTTTGTTGACTATCCTCTTTTGACTCTCTGGCCTCTGTCTTTATAATTAGGCCTTTTAAATATATTTACATACATTATTTACATGTTAAGCACATAAAAATGACCTTCATTCAAAAAAAATCTGACTAGAACAAATATTAAAACAAAATATGCTATATTTGCCTTAATATGGTCACTTCTATCCTTGAAGTTTAATGTTTGGCACTCCAAGGTAGTAGTTTGATTCCCTTAATTAAGAGCAGATAATTTTCTAGTACCATAAATGAGGGCAGCAACAGTACAGGAAGTCATTTTGGCTCTAGATTAAAGAAATATAGACTTAAATGCCTGCCCCCTGGAGATTCCAAAGACAAGTAAGAAAAAAGATAAACTTCAAAGCACCAGCTCCATAGATTGTGATGGTCTTTGAAGAAGCCTCACATAGAGTAATGGCTTCACCCTAGACATTCTGAAGTTCTCCAGCTATTGCAAAATTTAAGAAAAAGAGAGTGAGATAAGTTTTTCATATATAGGGCAATGACATGCCAAGGCCTTGATATTTGTAGATTAGATTGGCCATGACTAGAGGCAAGTTGTTACAGTTTATCGACACAAGCTGAAGAGAATACTGTTTTTAGGAAACTAACAAAGATGTACTGAAGAGCTCACAGTAGCCATTTTCCTAATTTTCTTTTCTAGTTTCACGAAAAAAATATCAACACAAATGGCAATTTTAAGTATGAAAGGATAGGGAATAAAATAATGCCCAGGGAAGGACTTGAATGCGTGCATACAGTGGCATTTATACACTGGGACTGCCACACTGTAGTTCACATTCAGACTTGATGAACTGAGAAACATATCCACTGGCAAATGTTCAGAGCCCTGATGACATGAGAAAAATATTTGTATATTAAAGTGTACATTTCATAAATTAAAATGTCAACAATAGCATTATGGGTAGCCCGTCTCATATGTGTCTTCCAATTTTCATACAATGAGCACTTATTGATTTTACAAACAGAGAAGATTACAGAACTGGAAATATTACAATGAAAATTCTTATTTATTTTCTGCTGATTTTTTTTATCTGTTTAGCTCAATAGAAATATCTGGAGAAAACAACAAAGGGCACAGATCTTGAACATTTCTGTGAAGTTCTACCATGATACAGAAATGGATGCCACTGTAACTTAGGACATACATTTTAAGGTGTATCTTAAATGTTTACATTATTAATATATCTGAAGATTATCTGATAAATAGTCTTTGAAACATACACTACCAAATTTCCAGGAAAAACTTAAAATAAAAAAGCAGAACAAAGAGATGAAACAAAATTTTATAGTTAATGGATATTTTCTCCTTAAACATCACATCTCACCTTTTCTTTGGTCAGTAAAATGCTGCTAGAGTATAAGAAACTCCTGACACTTTCACTGAAATGTGCTATTTTTATGATTCATCTAAAATAGTGACAAAGGACAAATAGTCAGAAACAAGTGTGGAAAGAAAGGAAAGAAAGAAAAAAAAACCCTAATGCCTAGGCAGCCTTACACCCTATGGATTTAAGATGAAATTGTTACAAAATGCTTTTTTTGCACTACAGAAGATGGTGGGAGAAAATACAGTCTTAATTCAGTTCTCATAATCACTTTCCGTTAAATGTTTGGAAGTCCTGCTTTCTTCCACAGCACAACAATTACACAGCAGAGCATAATTATTTTACAGTCAATTGAGTACACCAAATGGGCATATTTATGAAACCTGATTTATACTTCATACTTGCAACACTACATGGAGCGTGGCTTTACCTCCCACCAAACCTGCAGCCAGTAAAGCTGTCAGAAGGACTCTGCTTCAGCTCCAAAGTAAAATAATTTAAGTTTGAGCAATCCTTTTGAATACTGGTTCTGCACTTAGCTTTTTTCCTATCAAGTGCATTGTGAAGAGTAAAGGCAAGGAAAGCAATGTGGTATCTGTGGAGAAGCGCCATAAAAGTTTTATGGCTTTAGTTCATGCCCTGATTCTTGCTGTGGTGAGCAAGTACATTTTTCTTTAGCCTATCCCACAAAGCAATGAGACCATCTACATTTAAGTAATGACCTTCTCCATATAAACAAAAACTTGTTTTCCTTGTACTTTAATAACCAATAATTATTTATGAAGGTTTGCATAATGACCCAAGATAGTGCAGAGGTTTGGTTACAACCTTCATAAGAACTTCTCTGAACATGTAATTTCTACGTTTTTCAAGATATTATACCCCTTCCCTAAGTTTGAGATGTCTTTTTCTCACACATTTGTACGAGTTTTAAGGTTTTATCTATTGCAGAGATGGCTATTTAGTACCATCAGTAAATTTAACCTGGTCTCTGTAAATCACGTACATTGAGTATCTGTTTTAGATGCAAAAAATAAAAAGAAAAATAAATTCCAGGCTGTTGTTCTGAGACTATTTCAGAAGTCACACTATTAAATAATGGTTGATTTTGTTGAATTTGCTGATTAACTACCTGCAGTGTATACATTTTTCTTATTAATTGCTTCATTTCAGCCAATTTCATTAGAAATATCAAATCTGATTTCACTCAAATCTGAAGAAAGAGAAATAATGATTCATAAATAATTAATAAGAAGACTCTGTGGTCTCTGGTCTGTCTGTAATTATTTCTCAATCAGGGTCTGAGGACAGCCTAACATGGGGATGATGAAACTAGATGCATCTATCTGCTTCTGACTTCCAAAGGAAAAAAAATAGTTTTCACTCCTTTTATAATACCTGTGCACAGCGGCTCATGTTACTGAGCTTGATGGCCTCCAAGCTCAGTAAACTAACACATTAGGGTAAACAGATGTTTTCTCTATTAACAGTATCAAACATCTGGCTGCAGGCCAAATCAAATCTGAGGAGTAATTTCAATTGGCCTGCCTGTTAATGTGAAAACTGACTAAACAGTCCCTCCTGCTAATCTTCTCATCCTGAAGATGATGTTTCTTCCAGTGTATGATTCACGCACGAACAGGAAGGAGAGAGATCATTTCAGAGATATAATTAATTCTTAGTTGAAATTTTATTCAATTACCTGTTTAAAATATAAAACATACAGCATTTGAGATGCTAACATCTAAACTGAATATGATGTGGAGAATTAGGGAAAATATAGAAATAAATGTTCTTAAACGCTGGATTCAACTGTGGTATCTAATTTAATCTTTATTTAAAGAGCCCAAGTCCCCGGGAGACCATGAAACTAGGTTGCAAACTGCCTACTAAAAAGTAAAGGATTGAAGTAACTTTTGTTAACAACACAAAGAATCATGATTATACCACTTATTACTTACTTGTAGTCATTAATATTATTTTTCTCCCATAGAATTGCCTTAATTCATTTTCTTCTGTCCTTTAGCAATGACTCTTGAATTACATGAATTTCATATTTATGTGGACTTTCTGCCTTAATGCAGACCAAATAAATTTGAATAAAACAAAGACAAGTTACAATACATGACAATTTTTTTTACAGATGATTCTCAAGAAGTATATTTTTTAAAATTCTATCTCTTTGGTTTATTCATGGGCACTTGTGATAAAGACCAACTTGCGCACAATTTCCTTTTGTTTTTATAACTCAATTATTTGCCTCTAAATCATTTTATTTATGTTACCAGATTAGCTATACATAGTAGGGAATTGAAACCCAAGAACCATCCTTATGAATGTATGACCAATGTTCCTGGTCTAGAAATTATTTAACTGATACTGACTTATAAAAATGGCATCTTCATGTGGGCAAACCTAATGCAATTATTTTTTATCCTGTGCAGGAGAAAATGCAAACTCTAAGAATGATTAGAAATTCCATTTTAAGACATCTAGTTTCAAGTTCATTTTAAATAAATTTGGTTTATTTAAAAGTATGTGATTTATCTAAAGATTCTGTAGGCTTTCTTAAGCAGATCATCTGACATGGAGGTGCAGTGTAATGAGTGTACCAACAAAGCATTTTGCCTAATATGGGTAGATTAGGCACTTGTTAGTTGTCCATTCCTTGAATAAACGCATAACAAGTTCCTTTAAAAAAGGTGCTACACATACATTATTAAAGTGTTTATTGTGTGCCAGATACTCCATAATGAAAAACACTGATATGTGTCTTGACCTCCCCAAATATGGGGCCTTGTGGAGAAAACAGGAATAAGCTGCAACCAACCCAGCAAATATAATCAAATATGGAGGCACATGCTTTGAAGAAGAATAATGTGAGAAAGTAAGAAGATCTGGGTTTTGTAACACATTTTGCACTGGTGAATTAGACAGCGCTTTTCTGAAGAAGAGGCATTTAAATTGGGGCCTGAAAGGTAATGGGGGCAGTCATTTGGAAAGTGGGAAGAAGAGTCATTGAGGTAATGAGAGTGGAATCTGTAGGCCACATGATAAAAAAAAGAGATGAGCATATTCAAAAATTGAAAGAAATAAAATATGTCACTTTGTAGGCAAAATTTTTAAATTTCCCTGAAGCTTCAAATGAGGATCTATAAAATAGAGCTAATATGATGTGCCTCATATACTTGTTTTGTGAATAATGATACCTAATGTTTATTAAGCAATTACTCTTTACCAGGTACAATTTGAAGCGCGTGTTCTGAATTTACTCATTTAGACCTTAAAAGTTAATCTTACAACCATCTCCTTTTTCTTTAGATGAGGAAACAGATTTTTGGCAACTTACATAGTTAATAAATAAATGGCAGAGTGAAGTTTGAATCCAGAAATCTGACACTAGATGTCATCCTCTTAGCAATGACACTGCACTCTTGGAATGACATGATATAGAAGTATTTAGGTACATAGTAGTTGCTCTTTTAAGTGTAGACATTATTATCATTATCAGTTTTTTACATGACATATAAATATGTTAACCTGTCCCAATATTGATCTCTCCTACAAGCACAGAGTTTTTATTTTTATTTTTTTACAATTTATTTTCCAAACCAGAATAATTTTGAGAGTGCAAGTGTTTAATTACATGAAGACAACAAGTGTAAACCAAGACTGTACTAGTCAAACTGGGACATATGTTTGTCTTTCATAAAATGTTATAAATTTGTCATTATTCACCTGAGATACCTCATTTACTGGACAGCAGAAGTACTATGGCTCATGAATTTCTTAAGCTGAAAAGGGAATTTAAAGGCTATCAATTTTAGGTTCTTGTTTTATTAATATTTTATTTTTACGACCTGGAGAGATGAAGTTACTTGCCTAAGGTAAGCACTGATTAGTACCAGAGCTGGACTAGAAACTCAGGGTCTTAGTCAGCTTGGGCTGCTTTAACAAACCACCACAGACTGGGTGGCTTATGTGCAATATAAACTTATTTCTTTGGGGTCTGGAGGCTAGAAGTCTAAGATCACGGTGCCAGCATGGTTGGTTTCTGGCGAGGACCCCACTTGGGGTTGCCCACTGCTGACTTATTGAATCCTTACATGGTGGAAATAGCTTGAGAAGCTCTCTGGGGTCAGTTTTATAAGGGCACAAATCCCATTCATGAGGGATCCACTTTTATGACCGAATTGCCTTTCAAAGACCCACTTCCTGATACCATAACACTGGGGGTTAGTATTTCAACATGTGAATTTTGGGGGGACACAAACATTCAGTTCATTGCATCCAGTGAGTTTTTAATATTAAAAGCTGCTTTAAAGCAAAGGTGAATTTCTTTAGCTGAAACCAAGTGGAAGGCATAGAACCTTATTCTCCCATCACACACAGGCAAAGATTTTTTTTTTTTTTCCTGCATCTGAGACAAGGTTTCATGCCTATCACCCAGCCTGGAGTGCAGTGGCCCAATCTCTGCTCACTGTAACCTTTGCATCCATACTCAAGCGATCCTCCCACCTCAGCCTCCCCAGTAGCTGGGACCACAGGCGCACACCACTGCACCTGGCTAATTTTTTCTTGTATTTTTTTGTAGAGATGGGTTTTCACCATGTTGCCCAGGCTGGTCTTGAACTCCTGAGCTCAAGTGATCCAGCCACCTCAGCCTCCCAAAGTGCTAGGATACAGGTGTGAGCCTTTGGGTCTGGCCTGTCTTGGAAACATTTTAGAGAAAAACCATGGTTAGTTTTTTGGAATGTGGAATCAGCATACCTAAGACAGGTTGTTAGATTTGACATCATTATTAATTGGTTAATTTAATGGCCTTAGGTCAAATAAGATTAAATGAATAACTTATTCTTTATGAGTCTCAATTTTCCCATACTGAGAGAGGGGAAGTGGACACATTGCTTTCATAAGTCCTTCTTGCTTGAAATTACGTGAGAACAATGGTCTGAGTTTGGGAAGAATAGCTGTTAAGGAGAGAAGCAGATACCAAACACAGAATTCAGTTTTGCCAAGGGCTAGTCCTAAGTCTATTGCATGTTAAATCACATAGCTCTTCAACTGGATTAGTGAGTAGGTAGATAGAGTTATTGATTAGGACACTAGTGATTATCCAGTAAATTATGCATGACTGAGTGTAAGTAGACCAACAGGATACTTTTGGACGGTTTCCCACAAGACAAACTAACATTGACAGCTCATTTTCTGGAATCATGTGAGACTACTTAGGGATTTACAAATGGGCGATAATGGGTATTTTAAAATTTTAATCCTAAAATAAAGGATAACTAAGAGGTTGGGGAAAGAGCTCTAACATAAGGGAATTTTTTAAAAGATACTATGGTCCTCAGACTTCCCTTTGTCTCTATAATTTCTTTTTATTTCCATAATATGGAAGTGATTGCTAAATATTTGTGGTAATAATAGTAAAAGAATACAGGTTAATTTTTAAGCATTCAGTTCTAGGGTCAAATAGATGGGTTTAAATTCAAAGGCTAAGACAGAATAGTTTTGTGGTATTTGGCAAGACTTACTTTCACATTTGTAAAGTATTACTTTTGCCTGAATAAAAGTTATTACTATTGCTCGACTTAGAGGACTGTGGTGAGGTTCAATTGAGATGATGCCTCTGGAGCAGCAGTCCCCAAACTTTTTGGCACCAGGAACAGGTTTTATGGGAGATAGTTTTTCCACATGCTCAGTGGGGAGGGGCAAGGAGGGGATGGTTTGGGGATGATTCAAGCACGTTACACTTATTGTGCACTTTATTTCTATTACTATTACATTGTAATATGTAAGGAAATAATTATACAACTCACCATAATGTAGAATCAGTGGAAGCCCTGAACTTGTTTTTCCTGAAACTTGATCTGGAGGTGTTGGGAGACAGTGACAGATCGTCAGGCATTAGATTTTCATAAGGAGTGCACAACTGAGATTCCTTGCACACACAGTTCACAATAGGGCTTGGGCTACTATGAGAATTCATGCCTCTGCTGATCTGGCAGGAGGCAGAGCTCAGGTGGTAAAGCAAGCAATGGGGAGTGGCAGTAAATAGAGACAAAACTTCACTCACTTGCCTGTCATTCACCTTCTGCTGTGTAGCCCAGTTCCTAATAGGCCACAGACCAGTACCGGTCCATGGCCAGGGGATTGGGGCCCTCTGTTTTAGAGTATATACTCACTTTCACTGTGCTTCAGCTACACTGACTTTCTTTCCATTCTTTGATTGCATTACACTCTCTTCAGCCACAAAGATTGTGAAAAACACTATAGGTTGTCTCATTGAACTCTACTTGTCTCCCCTGTACCATGCATTTCTTTAAACCAGGGGCTAAATGATAGAAAAAGCTAATGACTACATTTCTTAGATTCCAATGCATCTGGAATTCTACATGAGACTTACTTCCACCAAACAGACACACACATATATAAGATTAGAATGGCAAAAATAAAAATTTGGAGAAAAAGGCTGATGGTTTATTTTATGTCTGGCTTTTGCTTCTCATGACTGTTGTACAGAAGATAGTGGTGATAGAGAAATTTCTGGTGGTAGTGTTGTATATATCTTCAAGCTGGGTCACTCTGGCTTTTTAGCCTCATGTTTCGTTTCCTGGAGTTCCCCCAAATTCTGAGTTAGTAATAGGCTGTAATAAGTGTTTTCCTACTTAAGCTAGCCAGAGTAGATTCTGTTGTCTGCAAATAAGAATCCTGAAGTAATACAGAACTTCTGCAAATTGAAAGAACTTCATTAAAGCCTCTTAATATAAGATAATCCATATTCATGTACGTATTCTTTTAAAATAATTCTTAAAACTAAGACACTGGATTAGTCGCCACAAATACACTGTCAAGCTAGATATGGAAGTTAAAATCTATTGAGGGAAGCAGATTATTAACAAGTAAATAAACAAATAAATGTATGCCCGAATAGTAATCATGCTATGAAGAAAACAGAAGGGATGAAGTAGTTATGGAAGAAGAAGCCTAGTTAGATCAAAAGAGTTGTCTGAAAGAGGAAAATAAGCCAACCATTAAGAGTGGGAGAATATCTGTAGGTCTGGAGCTAAAAATTATGGTTGGTACACTAAGAAATTCCGGTGAATTTTACAGCTAAATAACAATAGTTAAATAAAAGATAGGCAAAACCTACAATTTGGCAGTAATGTATGGATAGTTTCTTTATTAATGAAATGTAATTCTGATGACATGACAAAAGCAGCAAAAATGGCTTATTTCTGATAGCTGAGTACCTACTTAATTATTGTTGCCAAATACTATAAAAAACTAGTTTTCTTCTTAAGGGGGTTGGTTATCATCTCTCAGCCAACTAACTTCTCTAGAAACACATTACTTGAGTCAATGCCATACTTTTATTGGAAATTGTGTTACATACCTTTGTTGGTGGAATTCCTATGATTGCATATGTTAGAAATATAAGGTGAGGAACTACTACAGTTACTAATAGCAAAATGAGAAAACTAAAGAATATAGAATGTCCAAATATTTGAACACTATGATTTAGCCCCTGTCAAGAAGACTGATCATTCTCTGTTCTCTGTTATTCTTCTTTGACACCACGATTAATTTAAAGATTAATTTTGCCTTTACTATTACTTACTTCTTACAAAGGCTTACTGCTCTAAAAGTCTATAGTGATGTGCTGAAGAGTCAATAGTTAGTTCCTGTTAGTTTTAGTGAAACAGACCTGTAACTAACTCAATGGGATACAACCTGAATCTTCAAGCCTTTTGAAGGCCATTACTTATTCTGATTAAATGGTGTAAAGTGTTTTCAGTATTCACAGTTCCGATGCGTCTTCAAGGGTGAAGGCATATTTTTTTAACCTTAGTATATTCATTTGCATGTGAAACAACCCCCCTTTCTAATCTCTCTTTGACTGGTACCTTTGTCCAGCTAAACCTGGCAGAGTATTTTCTGAATGGGCACATTGCCATCATGGCAGATGGACCAGGGGCAAGCTAGTTCAAGAGCCAGAATGTATGTCGGTTTTGACTAAGAAGGACACATTGACTCCAGTGTGTGTGGAAACAGCACTTGGTGTACAATCTCTCTCCCTATGACATGGGGACATGACCTACCACTCTTGCTGAGCAATGAATTAACTTTGTAGTCTAAAACATTTAAGCTTCATCACTGCAGATCTATTACCTAGGAAATTAAGGCTAGAATTCAGAGCTTGTTTGGAGATAGGAAAATGGAAAGCTTTGTTCCCAAAATGTTTCTTGAAGAAAATACTTGATATAGCTATTTCTTCCAAAAAACGTATCATCATCATCATCCACAAATACTCTATTGATCATTGACTCTATTCATGCTGCTCCGTATGGTAGTACATCTTATAAACAATCTTTCAGAGAAAAGATTTATTGTTTTCCTCTTCACATAAGCACAAGTACATTATCTGAGCAATAGCAATTTAATATTTTATATCTTTCATCTTTATATAACTTAGTAATATATCTTGAGCTCTCCTCTTCCATTTCTTCAATGCCACCTTTTCTCTGAAACTGCCCTACAGTAATTTATATTCAACTTCATGAATTAATATTTTGAAAAACATTTTCAATATCACTATTCACTCTACCTCCATTGTCTTAATTCTTCTGCTCTTATGCTGTCTCCCAGTAATGTTATAAATACTTGGTTAAAAACATTAAGGTCATCTTTAACATTAATTTGCCTTTTACTTCCATGTCTAATCATTCTTCCAATTTTATCATTTATATTACCAAATTACATTTTTAATTCACCCTTTCTTTTCCACACACATTTTTGTTACCTTGTCTCAGGTGGAATAAGAAAATACTCTCTTAAGTACTTACATAATGGCTTTGAAGTCAGGCAGGCCAGGTCATAAATCCTGACAGAGCCATTTAATGTCTGTTTCATCCTGAAGAATTTACTAAACAATGCTTTTCTCTAAGGAATGTGGGAAGGAATAAAATGACATTATACATACGGATATAAAGATAGGTAGATATACCTATAATAAATGCTTAATACATTTATTGTTAGCATAATTATAATGTGTTTTTGGCTGTCCCTCACTCTGTGCTATAATTTGTTATTCAGATACCTCATCTAGACACATAATGAATAAAGACTACTCCCACACTTCACTTCAAATTTATCTAAGACATCCTTGCCTCATTTTTAATGATTGAAACGTAAGTATCTTAGCATGTACTGCAAGATATAGTGGACTTTTTGTGTCTAGAAGTTTGAATTTTGATCTCAGCATGCCCATTCATAAAAAAAAAAAAAGTTTATAGGGTTCTCTAGGGGGATAGGACTAATAGGATAGATGTATATATGAAAGGGAGTTTATTAAGAGTATTGACACACATGGTTATAAGATGAAGTCCCACAACATGCTATCTGCAAGCCAAGGAGCAAGGAAGCCAGTCCGAGTCCCCAAATCTTAAAACTTGGGAAGCTGACAGTACAGCCTTCGGTCTGTGGCCAAAGCCCTGAGAGCCCCTGGAAAACTACTGGTGTGAGTCCAGGAGTCCGAAAGCTGAATAACTTGGAGTCTGATGTTCGAGGGCAGGAAGCATCCAGCAAGGGAGAAAGATGAAGGCTAGAAGACAGCCAGTCTAGTCCTTCCACATTCCTCTGCCTGCATTATTCTAGCCAAGCTGGCAGCTGCCTAGATGGTGCTCACCCAGACTGAGGGTGGGTCTGCCTCTCAAGGTCCACTAATTCAAATGTTAATCTCGTTTGGCAACATCCTCACAGACACACCCAGGTACAATATTTTGCATCCCTCAATTCAATCAAGTTGACACTCATTATTAACCATCACAACTGGTGATGTGACCTATTTCGTACCTGGAACTTTGCTAAAGGTTGAAGATAGTTAACCAAGCAGACACTGTCATTTCCTATTATGGCTATTCTGTATTTGTTTAACCACTCTGAGATCTAGCTTCTTCATTTATAAAATAATGGTAATAGTAAGTAGATTTTGGGCTTGTCTGAAAAACTTAATGTGATAATAGCGGATATAGTTATTACTATTATTTAAAGGTATTCCTAGTGATAATTAAGAGTAATCAAATTGAAGATGGAAGCAGAAATTAAGATTAATAATATTGAGAGAGTGTTCCACATGAAAGAAAAGACACAAGGCCTGAACATTACCTTTTTATGTTTAAAGGTGTAAAAACAGTCTTGTTTTTCTTTGGACACACATGTAACTATCAGTTTTTGTTTGTTGATTGCTTCCTTTTTAAAGGCAAGCACTGCTAATATATGTGTATGTACTTTCTACTTATACTTACTGTATTCATTCGATATTATAAACTTACATATTGTTTTTATATGAGAATAAACTATAACTATCATTATAATGTTTTCTTTATGTAAACCAATGGAACATTATTTCCCAATTTTTTTTCTCCAAAGCACACTGCCCTTTGACAGTGGGAAGGGACTGATTCCAGGAGACATTTGGATTACATGGAGCCATGAAGATTAAAAAAAAAGAGAGGCTGGGTAGGGTGGCTCACCCCTGTAATCTCAGCACTTTGGGAGGCCAAAGCAGAATGATGGCTTGAGTTCAGAAGATTGAGACCAGCCTGTGCAACAAAGCAAGAGCTCTTCTCTGCAGAAAACAGACAAGCAAAAAAGCAAGGTGTGGTGGTGCACACTTGTAGTCCCAGCTAGTCGTGAGCCTGGGAGGTCGAGGCTGCAGTGCCATGCTTGTGCCATTGTGCTCTATCCTGGCCAACAGTGCGAGACCTCGTCTCAAAATAAAAAATAAGGCCAGGCATCGTGGCTAAGCTCTGTAATCCCAGCACTTTGGGAGGCTGAGATGGGCGGATCACGAGGTCAGCAGGTCGAGACTATCCCGGCCAGCATGGGGAAACCCCATCTCTACTGAAAATACAAAAATTAGCCAGGCGTGGTGGTGGGCGCCCATAGTCCCAGCCTACTTGGGAAGTTGAGGCAGGGGAATTGCTTGAACCCAGGAGGCGGAGGTTGCAGTGAGCCGAGATCGCGCCACTGCACTCCAGCCTGGTGACAGAGCAAAACTCCGTCTCAAAAAAAATTAAAAAATTAAAAATAAACAGTAAAAAAAAAAAAAAAAAACAGGGAGGGGGGAATGGAGTCATCAGGAAAGGGAGAGTGGAAGGAAACTAGAATTTAAGTAGGTAAAAAATAAACAAAATTATTTTTTCACTTACATGGCACAGGATGAAAATACCCCCTGTTGTACTTGTTTTATTTTTAATTACTAGATACAATTTAAATGATTCATTTTACATTCTCTCAGTGTGAAAATATTGTTCTGAAATGTTTAGAAAGAGACAGGGACATCAAGAGGTTAATCAATTCTTTCAATGTCAAGGAGTCAGTTAATTAGAAAACCTAGAATAGAGCTTTACATCTCTACCACTTCTGAACCACCCTTTTGGTGGTGGTAGTCATCATAGAAAATGGGGTATGCGTTGATAACACAGTTGCAATTTACATTTATTCAACTGATTTGGCTCATTAACATGTGTTTCTATCGTTAGACTGTCGAGAGGGTAGTAACTAGAAATTTCTGGTAAATATTGTATTCCTATCTTCTACCACAGCTTCTGAAACTTAGTTGTCAAATCTAATTTATGACTAAAATCTGAATTTCTTATCATGGCTTATAATGCTAATATAATTTTACTCTGGCTAAAGTTATAATCTTATCTCTTACTATGTCTTTTTTCTCTCTGAAACTAATCACGCTTGCCTGCTTGCTATTCCTAGAAAATACACCCCTGTCTCATTGCTGTTGCATTTCTGTTTCTGTTGGCTGGAAGTCTCATCCCCTAGATAGCTGCATGGCTTACTTCATCACTCGATTCAAGTCTCTGCTGATTTATCACCTATTTAAAGAGGACTTCCCTAGCATCCAATCTGAAATAGCCCTACCTGTCACTTGTCTCTGTTTACCCGCTTTGTATTTCTCTATAAAACTTTTAATTTTATTCAATATATGTGTTTTGAGCTCATACTATGTACCGAATACTTATCAAGGCACTGGGGTACAGAATACAAAAATATGCCAAAATCTTTGTTCTCATGGAGATTAAATTCTAGCATGGAGATACATAATACCAAAGGACAAAAATAAAATATAAAATATTTATGTTAGTGAGCGTGGAAAAGGAAGGGGAATAGGAAATGTTGGATGGCCAGGGAAGCCTCAGATGAAAAGAAAAATGATACTTAGTTAAGCCATGTAGGATATAAAGGAGCACACAATGCAGTGATGTGACAGAAGAGCTCTCCAAGAGGAGGAAGCAACAAATGAAAAAGCTCTGACTTGAGATTCCAACATGCTTCATTCAGAACCATAGAAGAGGCCACTATAGCTAAAGTAATGATTGACAGGGAGCATATTAATAGATAAAGGGAGAAAAAGGTTTAGATGGTGTAAGAATTTGGAGATCATAGTAAGACAGAGGAGGTCTAAAGGAAACAAAATCCAAAAACCCGAGAAAATAAATTATGTTATTCTGAGATGGTAGGGTTTTGAACAGAAAGGGAATATGAGTGAAGTTTGAACTGGATCTCTTAAGTTACTTTGTTAAGAACAGAATGAAGACGGACATGGCAATAGCATAAAGACCTGTTAGGGGGATCTTGTAGTCATCCAGGAGGTGGTGATGGTGTTAACAGTGAAAACAATAAGAAGTAAAGATATTCTGGATATATTGTGAAGGTAGAACTAATAGATATGCTTGTAGTTAAGAAACAGGACTTGAGAAAAATCTGAGAAATAGAGAATGAGTCCAAGTACCCAGAAGAAAGGAACTTCCCTTTATGGAGATGGATTGGACTGTGATAAAAACAGATTATTGCAGAATGGGGTGCTTGGATAACATTTGAGATATTCTCAAATATTTCAAATCTCCTCCTTCTAGGAGAATAAAAGGATTGCACTTACAAATTTGGAACATAGACATGTATATGTGATTTGGTTTAGCTAATAAAATATGAGCAGACATGATGGAGGTTGTTTACCATTCAAAGCTTTTAAGGGCCTGTGCATGGTACTACACACATTTACAATTGTTTTCAGAAGTGATCGTGGAAGTATACAGTACGATAGAGCCTCTGGGTACATGAGTTGCAACAGAGCTTCATCTGTGTACATGAATAACTATGATTATTCTACTTCCCTGCTAATCTATGTTGGAGATATAGCTAAAGCCAGAAATAACCTTTTGTTACACAAAACCACTAAGATTTTGGGGCTACTTACTTTTGCATCATCATCTAGTTTATCTTGATTGATACTGGGATAGCACAGCAGAAGCTAAATTTTGGAATTGTTCTTTCTGATGCTACTAGATATATGAGTGAAGATGTCAAGATGGATGCATCTGAATTTCGAGAGACAAGACTGGAAATATAGATTTTGGAGTCATCAGGAAATACATCATTTTTATGGCATGACTGGATGAACTCACTAAGGGAATAATATATATATATAGAAAAAATGTCTAAAGCCCGAGTTCTGAGCAATACTCTGCTAAGAGGTCAAAAAGGGAAGAAGGAACCAGCTAAAGAAACATGGAGCAAGCAGTAAGGTAGCAGAATTTGGTGTCATGGAAGCCAAATAAAGAGTGTTCCAAAGAGAAGAGACTAATAAACTGTATCAAATGCTGCTCATGGTTCAGGTAAGATGAAAACAGAAATTTTCACTGAATTTAACAAAAGGAAAGTTGTTTGTGGGCTTGAGAGGATAAATTTCAGTAGTACGGCAGGAACAAAAGCTAGAGTCCTTGCTTATGTTACATCCTGCTATTAGTTTATATCACTACTTGATATTAATTCATTTATTCATTAAATCATCTAAATAGTCTGTTTATTCCACTAGACTAACCCCAGGGTCTTTGTATTATTCTTTATCTCTGCATTTTGTTTAACTCTGCATTTTGTTTACCACTCTATCTTCCATGACTAGAATTGTTCCTCAATAATTATTTGCTGAAAGAATGAATACAAAATAAAAGGCCAAAGAAGGTTGAATAAATAAATGAGTAAGGCTTCTACAGAATCAGTGCAAGAATAGCTATTCTGTTACATTATTTTTTAAACTCTAGGTCTGTGAATACCTTTGAATGAGTACTATTTCTAGAACTGGGGCATGAATTATTTAGCCAGAAGGCCACCACACACAGCTCTGTTATCAAATCCATGATAGAAATTATTAATCCACCATAGAACTTTTAATATTAGTCCAGATGCACTGTCATAATCCTTCTCAAACTATTGCTCCAGGTAGTCACATTCAATTGGTTAGAATCAGCATGCTATTTAAAGTATATTTATTGAGATTCTACTGCCTAGAAGTAGGTATTTCAAGTAATCATGATTCATAAGGAACAAAAGCAATATAAGTCACTAACATCATTCAATTTGTGATCTTCTGGGGAAAATAGACAACAAACTGATAAATATGTGGCATATTAGCTTGACATCTGGGGCTTTCTATTGTACATAGGATGGTATATCATTTAAAGCATACAATAGCCCTTGTAACAGATCAAACTTGAAATCTCAATGGCTTATCCAAATATAAATTTGTCATTCATATGCAAATGCATATGTTAGTGACAGTTGGGTGCTCAGCTCTTTGAAGTCATTCAGAGACCTAGATTAATGGAGGCTCTACCATCTTCAATGTGTGGCTTCCAGTGCCCCATTGGGCATCAATATGGCAAATGAGGGAAGAGAGTGTAGAGTTCTGATAGGAGATTTTATGGAGTAGGCGTAGAGTGGTGGATCTTACTTTCCTTTTCCTCCATTCCATTGCATGTTATACAGCTAAGTGGACCTGCTATATGCAAAGGGAGTTAGGAAATGTAGTCCATGTCTGGGCAGCCAGTTACCAGCAACATCATGGAAGAGGAAAACCATCTGTGGTAGAGAGCTCACTTCCTTTGCTAAATCCCATCAGGAAATTTTTGGCTGAGGGGTTAACATTTGAGTTGAGACTTGAAGGAAATGATGGAGTAAACTATGTAGCTCTCTCACTTAAGAAATACGAGCAAGCAGTGGGAGTGTTCTTTTGGAGCAATAAGAAGAAAGTCAGGGTGGCAGGTGTGTAGTGGTAAAAAGGAGTCATGGGAGAGAAGATCAGAGGTGACTTGGGCAGATCCAAGAGCCTAATTAGCTGTGGTCAGAAATTTGGTTTTTACTCTGAGTGAGCTAAAAAGCCATAGAAATATTTTACAGCATATATTACACCATTATAAGTGTGGTATATTGTCATTTTGAAGAAGATTAATCTGCTAGGGAGAATAGATTATAGAGGCATACGAGCAGAAGCAGGGAGAAGAGTTCTGAGGCTGCTTCAGTAGCCTGGCAAGAGAAGAGTGGCTAAGAACAAGAAGGTAGGGTTGCTTGGGGGTGGTAATAAGTGGTTAGATTCTGGAAAAATTCTGCATATGTTTTAGAATTAGCATTTTGCCCAAACTTTATATTCTAACATTTTTAATCTACAGAAAGTGGAAATAACCACAAAATAAGCAACCATATGCATTTAACTTAGATTAACCAATTATTATTTCACTGTCCTTGCTTTATCTTCCTCTGAGTATTTTTGTATGCATGTAAGCATGTAGGTTTACACACAAATTTAAGGTGACCCAACTTATTTAGTAGTTTATAGAAAAACTACTTGAAGTAGTTTATAGAAAAATCATGATGCCATTCCTAAATGCTTTATCATGCAGCCTCTAAGAAAAATAGTCCGCATAACAATAATACTGGAAATATTTCGAAGGCAAAACTGACAGTATTTTCTGATAGATGTTGGAAAAAGACAGAGTCAAATATGATTCTGAAATTTTGGTAAGAGGAACTAGAAGTATGCAGATTCCATTTACATAGAGTAGGAAATGTGTAAGAGATGCTAGTTTTGGGTCAAAGAGTAAACTTTCTGCTATTCTTGTCTAATGAGTTGGGGCAGGTCATAATCTAGAAGTCTGATATGTGTAAAGTTCCTCAAACTCAAGAAAATCTTGTGTGGTGCAATATTAAACTGCAAGACCCAAGTGAAATAATTTTAAGTGACATAATTTTATAGGAGTCCCAAATAGAGAACCACAGTATGCCATTTAGTATGCTTTGACAGCAGAATATCTCACTCAAACTGCTGTAAACTTTTGAAAAATTGTATATTTTAATATGGAGAAGTACAGAGTAGGGCAATTTCCAGAGCTGACTGAATTAATGGCTAGAACAGGAATTATTTCTGGTTCTCTTTTTTATCAGTCTAAGCAGACTTCACTTTGATATTGATTTCCATTTTATTCCTAAAGGACTACTAGAGATTTTGAATGTTCCCAACACAAAGAAATTATAAATGTTTGAGGTGATGATATGCTGATTATGCTTCTTTGATCACATCGTAACATGTATTGAAATATCTCATTGTACCCTATAAACATGTAAAATTATGTCAATTAAAAATAATAATAAAAACAAGCAAGCAAAAAAATAAAAAATAAAAAACAGCTACTAGATTTACCTAAGTTAGTGTTTTGTTTGTTCATGTCCAGTGGAAGGGTAAGACAGAAGGTTCCATCCCAAGCATGGATTATAATTTCCTCCTGTAAGTATGTTTGGTCCCCTTGAATTGCTGTTCCGGGATCCCTCCCTGGAGCTGGGGATGGCTCAGAAACCTGAAAATCAACCAACCAACCAACCAACCAACCAGCCAATCAGATTCTGTTACAAAAAGAAATGGTAGGCAAATAACAATCATTACCCAAATGGTTCTCTCTCTCTCTCTCTCTTTTTTTTTTAAATTAAAGTGAAGTCGTTAGAAATAAAGCTCTAAGTCATAAAGAAAAATGAGCACTCAAACAAAGGATTTCTCAGCAAAGCAAATTTACTTCTGCACAGAAGGTTGTTTCTCGTAGGGTTGACTGCCACGAAAGAACATAGGACAAAGAAGAGTAGAATCTTTTATTCCTGACGCGACTTCTGCCTCTGTGTCCTTTCCCCGTTGGCTGGGATCTGACTGCGCAATCTAAGCTAGACCCAGTTGACTAAACATTTAAACTTTCTTAGATATTGTGGGTGCGTGGTGGGAGAGAGGGGAGAGGAGGAAGCGGTCATCAACAGAGGACTAGAAAGCCAGTCCATTCCCAAATAAGGAAAGAAATGTGACCTGGGGCTGTGGCATGTCCGGGCATGCAGCAAAATCAGAAAGAAGAAAAGGAGAAGAAAGGGAAGGGGGTACTTGGAATAAGAGAATAAGAAGCTGAGCAGGCTGTTTGAAGAGAAACCTTGCCATATCTCACACAAGTTTTAATAGATTTATAAAATTCATATATACAAAACGTGTTAAATTAAGCACGTGGCTATAAAATACATTTTTACACTTTCCTGTATCTTAACCTAGCACACAGTATTCCTAAACAGAGTCCCGTCATGGCACAATGGCCCCGCACAGGCAGGTATCCTCGCACTGCAGCGATCGCCAGGGAGGGGCTGTGCAGAGCACTCAGTTCCCTCATGTATTTAAGGCCCCTGAAGGGCTCAGGCGCTAAAGCAAGAAGGCCACCCAGCCAAGTCCCTTAACTCCTGCCGCGTGGCCTGGAAGCTGAGCACAGGAAAGGGAGTTTGGGACATAGTGGCCATGAGCAGGTGTCGAGCGTACAACACTGAATTTCCTGGAGACGCTTGTGTCAGCACACAATAACGTGCCCATCCATGTGAGCTGGTTCAAATGAAGTTAAGAAAAAGAACATTTGAAATGTTTTAAACCAATTTGCCTGACAGGTCAAAAGGTAATTTTTTGAAGATTCTAGAGACTCAATAGAGATATTTTAAATATCGCACAAATAGGCTTCTTTAAAAATCCAGCCTGGGTGTGGTGGCTCATGCCTGTAATCCTAGCACTTCAGGGAGGCTGAGGCCGGAGGATCATTTGAGGTCAAGAGTTCAACACCAGTCTGGGCAACATAGTGAAACTCCATCTCTATAAAAATTTTAAAAATTAGCCAGGTGTGGGTGGTGACACATACCTGTGGTCCCAGCTACTTAGGGAGCTGAGGTGGGAGGATTGGATGAGCCCTGGAGATCGAGGCTGCAATGGGGTAAGATCTCATCACTGCACTTCAGTCTGGGCCACAGAGTGAGACCCTGTATTAAAAAAAATAATAAAATAAAACAATAAAATAAAAATCAAAAAGGTTCACTCTGTAAAGAAAAAAAGTAATTAAACTTGAAATGCATTTGTGTGGTAGTTGTGCAACCTGTGAGGGATGTGGGTTATATGTGACTTGACTACATTTTACAAAAGAGGGAAAAAAAAATCTAACAGGTTGACTCCTAACTGGAAAGCACCACAGAGCAAATGGCCCATGGTGCCAGCAAGCTGCGTGGGAGCCCTGCTGCAGACCTGGGCTCAGCACCCGTCACCCACAGGTAAGTTACACAGGCTGCTGGCACCTATTTGCAGGGGAACGTGGAAACATGCAACTGGGTTCTTCCAGACAGCATGGGTGAGCAGGAGAGCCACAAAGTACCGATTTCATTAGTTTGATTTCCAGATGCACGTCTGGTTCAGTTCTTGATACCTGAGTTTCAAAGTCTCCTACCTGACCAAGTGTCCTCGGCCTAGTTGTACTAGTGTTTTTAGTGGAGGACAGATGGGAAAGACATTGGTGGTGAAGAACTCCTGCATCACCACGAGGCTGTGGGAGGTCCTTGGGGAGCCAGTTGTGGGATGGCAGAGGAAGAGGGGCACCACAGTCTGGGGGTGTTCATGCTGCTCGCTGTGCTGATGGTTCTCTTAACTTGCCCAGCACAGCCTACTCCTGGAGAAAACCACTTTTCTATTTTTTCCACTATATATTTTGTTTGCTTGATCAAGAATATCATATAAATTAAACCATATTGTATAAACTCATTTTGGTATGGCTTCCTTGGTTCTGCATAATATCTGTGGAATTTATTTATATTGTATTCTTTATGTTGAGTGTATATATACACCCACACAAGATACATATCCATGTAAGTGTGTATCTGTCTATTATCTATCTATCTATCTGTTTATCTATCTATCTATCTATCTATCATTTATCTATCTTTCTTCATCATCATCATCTAATCTCCTTTTTTGCTAAGTAGTATGTCACTGTTCAAATATTCCATATGGACATTGGGTCATTTATAGTTTTTGGTAACTGTGAGTAAGGCTACTAAGAACATCTTTAGTAAGTTTTTGAGGGACTGCACATATTTTCATTTGCCTTGGTAAATATTCAGGAGTGAAATTGCTGTGTCATAGGGTGGGTATATGTTTAACTTTATTTTTTATTTTATTTGTTTTGAGACAGGGTCTTCCTCAGTTGCCCAGGCTGGAGTGCAGTGCTGTGATCTCAGCTCACTGTAATCTCCACCTCCTGGGTTCAAGTGATTCTTGTGCCTCAGCCATCCGAGTGCTTGGGATTACAGGGTGCACCATCATGCCCAGCTAATTTTTGTATTTTCAGTAGAGACGGGATTTTGCTGTGTTGATCAGGCTGGTCTCAAACTCCTGGCCTCATGTGATCCATCCACCTCAGCCTCCCAAAGTGCTAGGAATACAAACATGAGCCACCACTCCCGGTAATGTATTTAACTTTACAGGAAAGTGCCAAAGCTGTCACTTCTTTAAAGTGGTTGTATATAACCAGTCTTGAAAATAACAGAGGCAAAAACAAGGTATTCATCATTAGCATTTGTGGTTATGGATTTTAATATAAAACAAATTATTATGAACTATTAATTCTCCATTTCCAAATTACTGTGTGTAGAGAGAGGGAAGAGATATAGGACTTATATACTGAAAGAGTGCCCTGCTTTCTTCCAGGGTTGATGAATGCAAAACTGTTGGCATATCATATTTGAGGCCCAGAAGAGAAAGTGTGGATGGTTCTTCCTGATGAAATGACTACTCACCCTTGCAGAAGCTCAGAAATGGAGTCTTCAATAACAGTAACTAGAGCAAAGGAAGGACCAGGACACAGGAAAGGAGACAACTTTTTATTTTTTAGAAACATGAAACTCCAACAATAGTTATATCCACTACATGACATGTGCTTTCACTCAGTTAGAAAACACGTGTTTTTGTTTGTGGTTTTGTTTTAATTATAGACAATAGTCATTTTCTATTTCTGTGCCATGAGTGGTGGTGCTGTCCCTAGCAAGTCAGCCATTGACCTACCTGCACTTTGCTTCAGTAGATACTATTTACTTTATGTCTATTTATATAGCACCATCCATCTGCAGTAAGGGAGAAATCAAAGATATGCACTTCTAATACAAATATAGAATTTAGGAAAGTCTATTTTTTTATGTCTTGATAGTTTCATTTATTGTCTTAGCCTGCCATTTACTTCCTTATGAGTCCTGAAAAGTGGAAATTTGCAGATAAGTTTTTCCTTTATCATTTACTTTCCTTCTCTTCTTTCTCTTTTTCTTCTTTTTTCACTAATATATATTTAAAGCTAAAAAAATAAAAAATAAAAAACCTCTAACCCCTAGTTTTCATGGTGTGCAAATAGAACATTGTGTACTTTTCTCTTTTGCTCTTATTTACCACATGAAAACTCTTGGTTCTGTATGATTTTATTCTTTCTAATATACATAAATCATGCCACAATTAGCTCACAAATATATTCTCTTGCTTTTGACTGAGTGTTTCCCTCAAAGTTCATGTGTTGGAAACGTGATCCTCAATGCACAATGCTGAGAAGTGAGATCTTCATGAGATGACTAGATCATGATGACTCTGCCCTCATGGGTAGATAAATGCTGTTATCTCAGGGGTGGTTTAATGACCAGAGTAGGTTTGTTGTAAAAGTGGGTTCAGCCCCCTTTTGTTCTTTTTTTGCTCTTCTGCCTTTTGCCACAAGATGACACAGTAAGAAGTCCCTCTCAGGATGTGCTCCTTGATCTTGGACCTTCCAGCCCCCAGAAGAGTAAGAAATAAATATCTGTTCTTTATAAGTTACCTAGTCACAAGTATTCTGTTACAGCAGCAGAAAATGGACTAAGACATCTCATTACTCAATTTATGCATGTAGTCATGGACATCCTGGCTACCAAATAAAAGCCAATATACAGCCAGACTTTAAAAGTAACAACTTTATTTAAAATTGGTTCCTTTTCCTTCTTGTACATGCTAACAATTTATTATTAACATAAAAATATAAATAATTGCAAGTCAAATGAGATAATTTTTGTAAATTTTATATTGAATAAAACCACTGGATTGAGGTCATTGTTTTTATTAGAGAAAAGGTAATAATATGATTATTATATTTCTAGTTTGGAATCTTGGTCTCTGTCTTGATGCAGTGATTACTGTGGAAATTGCCTGCTGTGCTAGTTCCATGTGTTAATTTGATCTCTTTCCGTAGTAATTTGTGGAAGTGAGAGTGAGGTAGTGGGAGTGGGCAGGGTGGGCATCTTTCCGTGTCGTCCCTTTGTGAAAATAATTAAAATTCCCTAAGGAAAATAAACTCTCTTCCTCCCTTTTTGTCTGTCTGCTTTGTCTCAATAGATAGATGATAGATAGATAGATAGATAGATAGATAGATAGATAGATAGATATGGATAGATAGATAGATGATAAATAATACATAGTAGATAGGTAGATAGATACATACATAGATACATACATACATACATACATAGGACATACATAGATACATAGATATAGATAGATGATAGATCAGCTGGTCTAAATTTCTGGGATTATCTCTATATTGTCATCAATATGAGAGGTCTTGAAATCCTCCTCAAGGAAGGTGCTGCATCTGACTTCACCATTTTAAGCTCATTCTCATTATCACTCTAAGCTCCTGCAACTACTGTCATGCCAAGCCCAAATGGCTTGATCCCTCCCTTCATTTTTGTAAATCACCGCTTACATAGGCTATTGTATATTATAGACACTCACCAAAGGCATAGTAAAGGAGTAAAGGATAATTAGAGCCTAAGGGAAAAAATTTAAGTAGAAACCACTGTCTTAAATGTTTATTATGTCTTCCATACCAAGAGAAATTTCTTGCTATTGTGCTTCATTAGACCTCAGCTTGTCACCACTTCTTTGAGCCTCCTAGTCTGATATCCTTTACTACTTCCACCAGGCTACCAAATGGGAAATCTCCACATTGCTATTACTTTCTCAAGCAGAGAAATTTCATCCGCTGTCTTATTCTTACTCATACTCAGATATAATACAAAACCCCCAATGTGTTTTAATACACTAGAAGCAATGAAAATTCTTTTCTTTTCTTTTTTAAAGCAATATTTGATTTATCTCTTGCTATATTCATACCTCTTTCCTCATATGCTATCTTGAGATTCCTTATCCATTTTCTCACTCCAATTATAATTTGAATCAGAGTTCTGAACTCAATGATTTAAATAATTTTTGAATAATCCCAGTATAAAAAGCAGTGAACATAAACCACATTGCATTTAGGTTAAATTTTCCTTCAGATAGCTTAAACTGTTTCTTTATTTAATATTTAACTTTTAAACTGAACATACAAAGGGGGATTGCCAAATGGGATAAAATAATTATTAACAAAATAGTACATCATAGTAAATTCAAATTCCATTCTTGTCCCATTTTTGTCAGTTTTGTAAAGGGAATGGTTAACTGAAAATATTTGTTGTGTGAACCAAAGACACCCCTTTCAAACAGCTACATCATATTTTTGCCTCTTCATTCCTATAGCCCACCATGAAAATATGAACTGAAGACCATACCTCCAGGTCCTACCACTTTAACATCAATTGAATATACAGAGTCTTAGTCCATCTGGGCTGCTATAACAAAATACATAAATTGGTACTTTATAAACAGCAGAAATGCATTTCTCACAATTCTGGAGGTGGAGAAGTATGAGATCAAGGTGCTGGCAGATTCAGAGTCTGGTGAGGGCCTGCATTCTCATAGATCACACCTTCTGGCTCTTGCCTTACATGGTGGAAGAGGCATAGAAACTTGCTTGGGCCTCTTTTTTTATAAGGACACTAATTCCTTTCATGAGAGCTCATCTCTCATGATCTAATTATGTCCCCAAAGCCTCACCTGTTAATACCATTTTGGGGGTTAGATTCAACATATTAATTTTGAGATGGGGGATACCAACATTCAAATCACAGTACCCAGGAAGATAAGGTTATTTCACGTCTGATGAGCAGTTTAAAACTAGTGACCCCACTTTTGCCAAGAAATTAGGAAAGACCTAGAATGTACTTAAATAATGTTAGCTATCACTGTTAATGAGAGGTAGCAGCATATTGTAGTTAAGAGACTGGGCTCTGAGAAAAGACAGACTGGATTTGAATCTTGGCACAACTACTTACTTCCTGTCATTTTGGACAGTTAATTTAAGTTTTTTTTGGGACTCGATTTCCTCATCTGTGTTAAAAAAAAAAAAAAAAAAAAGGTCAGTAATAATGGCAACTGTATCATGGAGTTGTCCAGAGAATTAAATGACCTGATACATATAAAATGCTTAGGACTATGCTGAGGCAATGTAAGTGTTTAATAAAAAGTGTTTTCTCAATCTGCTATTGCTTTTGTCAGAGGTAGCCTAAAATCGTGTCCAACGACCTGGAATCCCTTTGTCTGTATTTCATGGCTTTGATTTTTCAGGGATTGGCAAGAAATATTAAACTGTGGTGAGTACTCCATCTGAATAACAGTAGTGAAAAAGAGCTGGTGTTAAAAGCATTGCTGCTACTACAGATCAAATATGGCTCTGTAACAAAACTCAGAAAAGGCGTCCTATTGGGGAATCTGCAGTATGTGTGTGATGATACTAGTGGAGGCTTGGCAGTGTATATTCAAAGTCCAAATTGAAGAAATGAAATCTTGAATAAAATAAAATGCCTTTCCTCTGGAGATCTAAGGATACTCACAACTTTAAAAAACTCATTATAGAAAGAAATAAATGGAAATTTTGCCATGCAAACCGTTTCTGCTATTTTTCTTGTGGTGCTCACTCTTGGAAATTTTCTAAGTCTAAATGTGTATAATGTATCACATTCATTCATCAAGCTCACATTTTGGCAAATGAAGCCCATGAGGATTTAATTAGGGTTTTCTGAATAAGTTGTGGGAGGCCTTCTTCCATTTCTGCCAGTGTTTCCTCCAGCTCCTGGCAATTCTTAGTAATATTTGTGCCTGAAACAGGACAGACGAACCTTGGTAAGAATTAGAGCATCTCACTGGGAATCTTACTTTGGTGTTACTCAGTTCCACGGGTGCTCTCATTCTTCAGTTTCAGGAATTTGGTCTGGGATTTGCTGGCTCTCTTTGGCAGTTTACAGGTTATGATTTGTAATGGAGGTCTGGGAAAATAGTCATACATCTGCTGGAAGGTAGGAATTGAGCCAGGGTAACTGCTTGAAAGCAGTTGACTTTTTGACAATACAGACTGGTTGTCTTTGCTTCCACATATGCAACTCTGTGAACAAAGACAGAGAGGGGACTAATGAATAGTGTATGGCTTTTTATTTACCATAAAGAGACTGTGCAGTTTACTGGCATCTCCAAAAATCTAACTGCTTTACCCTGTGGATGTAGGCATGGAAGTGGGGATAAAGCTGAGCAAATGGGCAACAATGAGAAAAAAATATCCCAGCATCTTTCAGAATTGGCTCAAGTAAATGAAATGTCCTCTGTATGACACAGAACAAAAAGAAAATGGATTCAGATGAGGAAGAAAGCCAATATCCTATAAATCTACAAGACTAAAACTGAAGGTATGATCTTTTATCATGCTGCTGTAATATTTAAAATGCCATATACATCAGAGAGGTGCTATTGGCAGGTTTTTACCTGGAGCAAAGTTTTTATATTATGTTGCAATCAAGTTGCATATTTTAATTGAATTCAGACTTTAATACTTAATGTATACAGATTTTATGGTCCTAAATGAAAATTCCAGGATCATTTTTGATTGTGTTAGGCAGGGTACTATGTGAATTGCTTGTTAGTTTAGTTAGCTGATGATAAGGAATAGATTTACTTCAGCCTAAAAACATAATTTAAATACTAGATCTTTAAAATTTTGATGTTGGGAATGGACATGGATTTTCCTGGCCAAGTGTGGTGGCTCATGCCTGTAACTATAGCACTTTGGGAGGACAAGGGGGGAGGATCACTTGAGGCTAGGAGTTTGAGACCAGCCTGGGCAACATATTAAGATCTCATCTCTATTAAAATATGTAAAAATTAGCTACTCTGTAGTCCCAGCTACTTGGAGGCTGAGGCAGGAGGATTGCTTGAGCCCAGGAGCTCAAGGTTGCAGTGAGCTAAGATTGTGCCACTGTAATCAAGGTCAATAATCATTAGAGAAATGCAAATGAAAATTACAATGAGTTATTGTCTTTCTCAGTTAGAATGGCTATTATTTAAAAAGTCAAAAAATAACACCCATTAGTGAGGATGTGGGAAAATGGGGAATGCTTATACACTCTCAGTTGAAATGTAAATTAGTACAACCCTTATAGAAAACAATATGGAGATGTCTCAAATAATGAAAAAAAGAATGGCCATTTGATCCAGCAATCCTACTGTTGGGTCTCTGCCCAATAGTTTATCACAACATTGTTCACAGCAGCAAATATATGGAATCAACCTAAGTGTCCATCAGTGGATGACTGGATAAAGAAAATGTGGTGTACATACAAAATGAAATATTATTTAGCCATAACAAAGACTGAAATACTGTCTTTTGCAGCAACATTAATAGAACTGGAGGTCATTAGCTTCAGTGAAATAAGTTATACACAGAAAGACAAATGTCACATGTTCTCAAAAGTGAGTTAAAAAATGCATACACGTCTGGGCGCACTGGCTCACGCCTGTAATCCCACCACTTTGGGAGGTCAAGGCAAGCAGATCACTTGACATCAGGAGTTCGAGACCAGCCTAGCCAACATGTTGAGACCCCGTCTCTACTAAAAAATATAAAAATTAGCCGGGTGTGGAAGTGCGTGCCTGTAATCCTAGCTACTCAGAAGGCTGAGGCAGGAGAATTGCTTGAACCCAGGAGGCGGAGGTTGCAGTGAGCCAGGATCGTACTACTGCACTCCAGCTTGGGTGACAGAGGGAGAACCTGTCTCTCACACACACACAAAAATGCATACACAAGGACATAGGGTGTGTGATGATAGAGAGTGGAGACTTAGAAGGATGAGGAGTTGGGAGAAGGGGGAATGATGAAAAATTACTTAATGGGTACAATGTATTTTATTCAGGTGATGGATGCCCTAAACCCACTGACTTGACCGTTACACATTCTACGCATGTAACAAAATTGCACTTATACCCCATACATTTGTATGAATTTGAAAAAACTCAAAATAAAAATATTTATTCAGATCCTGAGTATCAGGCACTTCACTGGCTGTTGAGTTTCTGCTGATAAGGTTTGATTCCTTGCCTGGAGAACATCTCAAAGTAAATACTAAACAAGCAATCATGATGAAACAGAATTATGCAGTCTCTGATGAGAGGCACCAGACAGGGATGTACATGCTGCCAGATGATTGGGGTTCAACTTCAACTTTCAATGCTTACAGATACTTTGATCTTTGGTTAGTTATTCACCTCTCTGAGCCTCAATTTCCCATCTCTCAAATGGAGACGGAATTAGAATCTACCTCCTGATGGTGTTGAGAATCTGAAATACATCAATCTCTGTGAGATGTGTAACAGTACCCAGCACATACTACGATTGACTTTGATAGCAATCACAGAAATTGTAAACATATTACATTTAGCTTTCTTAGAGTATCCTGTATTAGTTTGTTTTTCACAGTGCTATAAATAACTACCTGAGACTGGGTAATTTATGAAGGAAAGAGGTTTAACTGACTCACAGTTCTGCATGCTTAACAGGAAACATAACTGAGAGGCCTCTGGAACCTTACAATCATGGTGGAAAGCAAAGGAGAAGCAAGCACCTTATCTACCTGGTGGCAGGAGAGAGAGGGCAAAGGGGCAAGCTCCAAAATAATCTCCGTTGACACCGTGTTTCATATCTAGGGCATACTGATGCAAGGGTATGCCCTTTGGGGCCCCCACAGCCTTGGGCAACTCTACCCTTGTGGCTCTGCAGGGTACAGCCCCTGAAGCTGTTTTCACAGGCTGGCATTGAGTGCTTGTGGCTTTTCCAGGTGCACGGTGCAAGGTGTCGGTGCATCTACCATTGTGGGGTCTGGAGGATGGTGGCTCTCTTCTCACAGATCCACTAAGCAGGACCCCAGTAGGATCTCTGTGTGGGGGCTCCAACCCCATATTTCCCCTCTGCACTGCCATAGTAGAGGCTGCCGCTGCAGCAGACTTCTGTCTGGAGTTCGAGGTGTTTCCATACATCCTCTGAAATCTAGATGGAGGCTTCTAAGCCTCAACACTTGCCTTCTGCACACCTGTAGACCCAACACCATGTGGAAACCACAAAGACTTGGAGCTTGAACCCTCTGAAGCCATGGCCTGAGCTGTACCTTGGCACCTTTTAGCCATGGCTGGAGCTAGAATAGCTGGGATGCAGGGTGTCATGTCCCAAGGCTGCACAGAGCAGTGGGGCCCTTGGCCCAGCCCACAGAACCATTTATCCCTCCTAGGCCTCTGGGTCTCTAAAGGGAGGGGCTGCCTTGAATATCTCTGACATGCCATGGAGACATTTTCCCCTTTGTCTTGGTGATTAATATTTGGGTCCTCTTTAGGCAAATGTCTGCAGCCAGCTTGAATTTCCCCTGAGAAAATGAGTTTCTCTTTTCTATTACATGGTCAGGCTGCAATTTTCCAGACTTTTATGCTCTACTTCCCTTTTAAATATAAGTTCCAATTTCAGATCACATCTTTGTGGATGCATATGACTATACACTATTAGGAGCAGTCAGGCTACATCTTGAATGCTTTATTTCTTTGAAATTTCTTCTTCTGGATACCCCAAATCATCTCTCTCAAGTTCAAAGTTCCACAGATCTCTAGGGCAGGGACAAATTGCCACCATTCTTTGTTAAAGTATAGTAAGAGTGATCTTTACTCCAGTGCCCAATAAGTTCCTCAGCTTCATCTGAAACCACCTCAGCCTGGACTTCATTGTTCATATCCTTGTCAGCATCTTGTTCAAAATTATTCAACAAGTCTCTAGGAAGTTCTGAACTTTCCCACATCTTCCTGTCTTCTTCTGAGCCTTCCAAATTTCTCCAACCTCTGCCCATTACCCATTTCCAAAGTTGCTTCCACATTTACAAGTATCTTTATAGCCATGCCCTACTCCTGGTACCAATTTACTGTATTAGTTCATTTTCACACTGTTATAAATAACTACCTGAAGCTGAGAAATTTATGAAGGAAAGAAGCTTAATTCACACATACTTCTACAAGCTTAACAGGAAGCATGATTGGGAGGCCTTGGGAAACTTACAATCATGGTGTAAGGTGATGAGGAAGTAAGTACCTTCTTCACACGGGCACAAGACAGGGTGAAACAAGAAGTGCCACACACTTTTAAACCATTAGATCTTGTGAGAGCTCACTCAGTATCACAAGAGCAGCAAAGGGGAAATCCGCCTCCATGATTCAATCACCTCCCACCGGGCCCCCAATCTAATTCGACATGAGATTCAGGTGGGGACACAAATCCAAACCATATCATGTACTATAAATAGTGATATCACCCATGCGTTGACCTCATTGGTTTGTCTAAGAAATGTGATAATGATGCCTGTGCATATTCCAATTGGTTCATTCTGTGCCTTTGAATAATATCTACTTGATATTTGTATCTCAGGCTCTATAACAAAATCACATCTAATATAAATGACCTTAACTCCTCTTATGTCAAACTTAAATACTCAATATTTCTACTTGAATGTTTTATAGTTAGGTATTAGTTTGGCTACATGTTATCAAAAATGTCAAATGCCGGTTCTTTAGCAAGACAGAGTATTTTCCTCAAGTGAGAGAAATCTAGAGTTAAGATAGCCAGGGCTAGTATAATCATGGACCCAGGCCCTTCTAAACCTTCTCCTTTATCCTTAAGGTGTATATATTCTTTCCACTCCAAGATGTCTGCTAAAGCACCTGTCATTGTCTGCATCCCAGTAATCAGGAAAGGGAACAATAAAAAGAAGGGTCTAAGGCACACTCTAGATATCTGGCAACCTGCCTCAAAACAATTCTTACTTTTTTTTTTTTTCTCATAACTTAGGCACATGGCTGCAATGAGCTAGGACAGCAGTTAGGGAGTATGGTTTTTGAAGCATCCACATGTCTAGCTAAGAGTGGGAATCTACTATTAAAAAGGCAGAAGAAAAGGACTATTGGAAAGTATCCATTCACAATCAGGCAGTTTGGATAGAGCTAAAGCAGAGTCCACGGACTTCAAAGTTGACTGCCACCTACTGGTTAGATGACTTTGGGCAAAATGCTTCATGTCTCTATGCCTTAACTTACTTATCAGGATCATAGATATGTTTCAGAAACAAGTGAGTTAGTGCAAGTCAGAACTAAAAATAGTGCTGTGCATGTAGAAAGTGCTCATTTCAATGTAGGGAATGCCACTGAAGAAAACTGAGTAGGAAGAGGCCATCACGTGATGACTGTAGCTAATATCGAGCAAAGATATAAAAGGAAGAGAAACTTCAATGTAGAGAAAGAGTTAGAAGACTTTTGTAGTGGTGCCAGTGGAATTGGGAGAAGGAGTTGTCTTTAGGGTACATTTTGACAGTGAACAAATAAAATTTATGGATATAGGCTGAGAAAAAAGAGTAAAGACAATTTGAAAAGTTTGGTCTGTGATTGTCTCCTTTTTTTTTTTTATCACTATGCTGTAATTTTTTTAACAAAAATCATCATCTTATCTCACTGGCACGATCCACCACAATGTCTCACGCATGCTAAGTGCTATGCAAATGGTCTAGAAGATTCAATAAGAAAATTAGCTACCCCTAACTATTTTTGGGTTTTCGGTTTTCTCATTCGTTCTTAGACACGTATCAATTGATACAATAATTATAAAGTTATAATAATGTAAATATACTGGAAGTGTCATAATTTATGTGTAAAATAAATTATATCATTTAGGTGAGTTGAATTCTGTAACTCCTACTAAAAATTTAAAACCACTGCTATAATTTTTGCTTCTGTACCATGCTTTACCTACAAAGACATTAAAGATAGAGAATATTGCGATTAATTTTAGAGACAGTATGGTGGAGTAGAAAGAATAGAACTTTATAAACAGTCTGAGTTAAATTCAAGTACCAGCTCAAATATTTAGGTTCTCTGAGTTCTTTTGTTATTTGAGTCCTTCTTCTAAAAACATTCCCAATTCAGATCCCTGCACAGCATATTTTCTGAGGTCCTGTTTGTCTGGAATTGTTGTTGCTATTATTATGATGTCATCTATTTAAGTTATAATTAAGTTGGCTATCAAATAATTGGCTCAATATTATTTTCCTTTAATATTTTGGAAATATCATGCTGTCTTTGTGTAGCCAGCGACATCTGACATTATTTGACTCATACTTTTACAGGTGATCTGCTCTGTCTGCAGGCTATATATTTTCTTCTATCTTTGTGTTTTCACATTTCACCATATTTGTTCACTTTGTCAATGTATGGATTGCTTATATTTGGGATATTTTGTCTTTCATCTGTGTGTTTTTATGTTCTTCTGGCACCCCTACTATCTGAGTGGCTTATCCATCTATCTCTATAGATCCACTTTATCCTTTCCTTCCTCCTTCATGCATCTGATTACTTGTTCTTCAGCAGATTCCATCTTACTATTTATACAATAGATTGTTTTATTTGTTTCATGTCATTTTTCTTCTTTTCTGATTCATTACTGTAATTTTCTGATTTAATTATTCTCTTATCTTCTCTTATCCTCTAAGTATAAATGATACATTATAATTTTAAATAACAATAATGATATATTATTGTTGTTTTGAATTATATGTGAATTTGTTTCAGTAACTCTGCACTGAATGACAATTTTTCCAGGAATATATTTTATATTTAAGGTATGTAACTCCTGTGTCCAGTAACTTTTACCCGTGACTTCATGTTCCTCTAGGAAGAAGTTTCAGCTATACTCTCGATTGTGTATTGGGAAGGGCTCAAACCGAGCCTTACTCTGTGTTGGTCTGTTGAGGATTAGGGACAAGTGAACACTGAATGCCAGGATAGAGGACCCCATGACAACAACATGCCAAGGAACATCTTAGGTTGACTTGTCCTTATAAACCCCTTCGGAGAGCCAGTGTCTCCATTCTGTAATCCAACCTTCCTGGTTATTTGTAGGAGGAGCAGTGGAGGAAGGAATTCTCATGGTCTTCTGGTTCATCCCATTCTGCTTCCCTCATGAACTCCAGTACTTAGTACTTTTTTTTTTTTTTTAATTACTATGCTGTGAATTTTTTTTCACAAAAATCATCACCTTATCTCACTGGCACTATCCACCACAATGTCTTGCACATGATAAGTGCTATGCAAGTGGTCTAGTCGATTCAATAAGAAAATTAGCTACCCTTAACTATTTTTGGATTTTCGGTTTTCTCATTCGTTCTTAGAAACATATCAATTGATATAATAATTATAAAGTTATAATAATATAAACATAGTGGAAGTGTCCTAATTTATGTGTAAAATAAATTATATCATTTAAGCGAGTTGAATTCCCAAGAACTCCACACTTCAAGTCTGGATGCCTACTGCTGCTGTAAACTACGTTTGCAGTCTCTTCCTGCCACCCATGACTGTCCTCACACCTGGGTTGGAGGGGTACACTAGCCCTCATTCTTTCTGCATCCAAAGGGCTTGTAATTTCTATTGTTACTGCTTTTGTTGTCATTAATTTTTGTTAATTATTGGAATCCAAGTTTCTGGTTTCTATAAATTCTCTAGGTTAGTTTAGTAAGAGAAAGCAAGGTGTTCGTCTCAGTTCATTGTCTTGTGTGATTTGCCACTCTTTAATATATCACAGTACGCAGACCTTAAACATCTTCAGGAAATACATTCTAAATTGAACATGTCTAACAATACAGTCTTTCATTTTTACATATTTAAGCTCTGGTATTATTTTTAAAAGTGTTATATTTCTTTTAAGTTTTGTTTAATCACCCACCACCACTTAATGAAACTTAACATTCCTCTCATTTTTTTTTCTAATCAGTGGACAAGTATGTAATATTTGCTTGTAAAATTATTTGTCCTTACACACCTTAGAAATTGACTAACTTTTCTAAAATATGAGTTCAATTTCTATTTTCATACTTATGAGATAATAAAGCTGTAAGCCTGCAGTGTGATGCCCTATAGTTAGATGTTACTTGTCTTTATTGCCATGGCCTTGTGAAAACAAATACTTCACCACAAATAAAGTAAACAAAAGCATTTCATTGGCTTTTGAAATGCTGCAAAGAAAGTTAGAGGAACTGGCAGCTCTCTTCTCTTTCATATTATGAAAACAATTGCTGTGAAAATAAATTGTTATTTTTTCCATTTACCCATTTTTTTTGTTCGTAAGTTTGTTGAAATGGGTTTTTGTTTGAGTATGAAATGGTATGTGTATTTCAGTGACCCAAAACACAACATAGGACACCAGGTACTTAAAGAATCGTTTTTTATTTTTGGGGTCTTCAGAAGTTCAAAGCCAATGATAATCATACCATATTTAATAATATGCTTCTTAGGTTAAGTTAATGGACATGATTCATTGGAATTTAAAGAAGCAAATTAATTAATAATGGGAATTTCTTAATGATTAAGACACATCATGGACTCTATTAGAAAGCGAGGTTGAGGAAGGGAAAACAACTATGTCAGCATTCTAGGCTAGCTACTTTCTCTACTATATAATTTGGAAGTTAATCTGGTGTATTCTGCACTTGTTTAAAACACATTTATTGAATGTTTTACAATTATGTGTTTTCCCTGTTTGCTTGGGTAGGTGACCTTTGGTTCAGCTTCTGTGTACATACACAATTTAATTGAAGCCTTTAAAGAGTTCTAAGGAAATGGAATTAGTTTTCAAGATGTTGTCTCTCAGAGAAATCTAGCCAGGAGAAATGAAGGTTCTGGGGTTAAATAGCTGCCTGTGTAATGGTAGGACTATATCATTTATTTTTCTCTACTTCATTTTCTCTCCCTCTCTTTTCTCTTTTGCCATATATTGTATTTTTTCTCTTTGGTAAGTATGTATTGTGATTTAACTAGGAACTAGGACTAACAATCAATCAGACAGGATGTTTATGACCTTAAGTTAGTTTCAAATGATATGTGTGCTAAAGCAAATAGATTAATTTCATATTTTGTGAATAATAACACCACAAAATGTGGTATAGTCAGACAAGGCTGATTCTAAAAAGTCACATAACAAAATATATACTTAGGAATTATTTCCCAAGCAAAATATAAAATCCTTTTTAGTGGAAAAATATTTTTGTTGCATGGATTGGATTTTTTAACTGAAAAAAAAAAAGTTACTCAAAACCAAATCTAATAAATAACATAATCAAGTTGTATTATTATTAGTAATATCTTTGTATGCTTAGTATAATGAATGAAATGTAATTTAGAAAAAAATGTATTTGTAGGCTGTAAACTGATTAAGAAACAATTCTTGGAAGAGGAGTTCCAGATGTGATCAAACACCAATATCATCATTAAAGTAATGCATAGATTTCAAAAGAGATGGTTGTTAGTGTACTTATTTGCATATTTATATACCGGCATATTTGTAAATATATCAGGCTTATCCTTGTGGAGTCACATTTTGTGCTCTTGTGCTATTATTGCAAGATACTACCTATCTCATATATTGGGAGAGGAGATGAAAAAAGAGAATGAACAAAGAGAGAGGTGTTAAGTCCTGCTTATGTGCAATAAAATTCAGCTAGGCTATAAACTTTGAGGTAAAGAAACAATCTTCCAGGCAAGAATAATATGTTACTCAATGATTATACCTGATTCACTGAGTTTACTGGTTAACATATTACAAAAAGTTCTCTATTTTGACTCACTATGTCTATCAGCTTTTTTTTTTTTTAATAAATTATAGCCCAGAAACATGGGAAAGCAGTAGAATTAGACACAAAGAGACAACAAAGAAGAAAAATACAGTCTAATCTGTTCGGAGTTTATCCACATGTAAAACAATAGAACCTGCATATGAATTCTAAAGAAATTTTTAACTATGGACTGCTACTAAAATTATATTGTTCATCTTGCAAAAGAGATGAGTAAAGTACTATTCCCATCCCCAATATGTGTATTGTTATGTAATAATGATGGATTACATATCTTTTTATCCTCAGAATTAAAAACCCAGCCTTTGATATTAAGTAGCTTTAGAGAACATCTGTCTATTTCTTTTTTCTCTTCCTTTTTTCTCCTGACTATCATATGAAGCCCTTTCTTATGTCTGTGTAATTATCTACTCTATGGACCTTGGTTAGCTAGAATCTACCTGCAATTTTAGAACCTAAGCAAGACCTTTGGACATTTACAGCAGTGGAAGCATGAATATGTGCCTCGTTATCAGCAATCAGGACTTGGTAATGTAGGCAGAGACAGTGGGCATGTATCATGGAGATGGAGGGAAAAATCACGTGTCGTTTCCAGTTTCAGACAGAGCTGTGCAGTAGCAGCTTGCAATGTCTGGTAGTGAAAAGTGTAGAAACTAGTTCAGAGTTTGTTTGTTGTCCCCAGAATGGTAAGATTTTTCATTTATTCATTTAATATTTATTGAGATCTCTCTGTAGCCCCAGTATTGTTCTAAAACACTGTGCATTGATTAAACTCATGTATTCCTTATAAAAATTATCCGAGGTAAGCACTATTTTTATCCCCATTGCACACATGAAGTAATAAGGAATAGAAAAGATAATCAAATTGTTCCAAACAAGGCAGTAATTAAGTGGCAGAGTTGGGATTCAATCCCAGATAGTATGACTTTGGTAGGTAAGTGTTTATACAATTTTCTGTCCAGCTTCCCTTTGCCATCACTTATCTTCCAAGCCTGGTATCAGAGTTTTACAATAATTCTATGAGTTACCCAATATTATTTTAATAACGATTTTTATGCTTAGAATACTCAAATTCATTTCAGCTAAAGATACTTCCTGATATCTTAGTTATTCCGTAAATAAATTAGCTGTATGATTATAAGCAGATCAGTTAATCTCAAGTACTGTACATATATATTTGCATATTCAAACATATTTTTATGTTCTTACATTTTAATCATTGTAAGAATCAAATAAAACAATGTTTGGAGAATTACTTTGTCAACTAACCAGATTAAATTAATTTAATTTAATTTCAACAGACATTATTCCTTACTTCTTAGATGTAATCTGCTTATGGTAGATACAGACTACGTCATGGCAAATATCACCTATTGTTTATTAAAACACATCTGCCATCATCCAGGCAAGAAACAGAAACTACAGTAGATATTCTAACAGATAATATATTGCAAGGAATTAGTTATAAAAATGTTGTAGGGGTTTGAGAAACAAAAGGGAGAAAGTGGCTTTACTTAGACTTCAAATTATAGGAAGCCTCTGCTGTATCTATTGCTGGAAGAATAAAAGTGAGAAGGAGGTATAATCCAGAGATTAGTAATTACAAAAGCCCATTCTCTCCATGGAGCTGAAGACCTAGTGTGGGTTTGAGAACTAAAAGCTAATGTCTAATTACATTAAATTCTAGAACCATTTTCATGTATAGCCATTCAGATATTATTTTGCTTAACAAGTTATTTTTAATTAAAATTTTATTAAAATTTTGTTGGTTGCAAACAAATTTTATGTGGAATTCTACTAAGAATGACTACTATACTCTGCCTTATTTCAATGAGATAGCTGATAAGATTATCGATAACGGTCATTAACATTTCATCAATTCCATACATGGGGAATATCTTTTGGTCAAGCTCTACCATCTTGGCTAACGTTGCCTTATTTTTCAAATGCAGTACCCAAATAGTATCAAGTTTCAGAGTGGGAAAAAAGTATTTGAGACTTTCGGTTTTAATTTAGCAAGGTATATAACTGCATGATTCCTTATGCTGTCTTTTTGCTTACCTATGCAAGTTCTGATAAACTTTGGTCCAAAGGAACCAAAATGATTTCTCTATATCATTGTATATAGAAAGGTATGAATCCCACTGTACAGTAATGACATGCTTTATTATTAAGAACTAAATTTGGCTTAAAATGTGGCTGTCGCTGTCATCCAATTAGTATCAGAGAGAACATTTTTGTAACTACTCTACTAAAAAAGTTTTTTGAACAGTTATTCTTCAACACCTAAATAAACATTACAGATAACCTATCTAAAACATTAATTTAAAATGCCATTTGAGAATGCATTTATGATTAATTGAACTTGATGAGCATCTTAGGACAGTGTCATTGAAAATCAATAGACAACAGGTTATTTTATGATTAAGATAATAAATTAATAAAAACTCTCCTTTATTAAAAATATTTTAATAATCTCTCTTATGCATATTTGTTTACTCTCATTTTAAGGGAACAAAATGTTATTAACATTTGTTGAGTGGATACCTTTGGGTGAGTGCATCCCTAAACACATTACATATGCCATCTGATTTTACTTACTAACAACCCTGTGGGGAGTATTAATAATCATTTTTACATTTAAGAAAATTGAGAATTAGGGTACTTAAAGCTGGAAGTGGAGGAGCTGAGCTAAGAACCCATATTTCTTTGATTCTAAAGCAAATACAAATTTCTTCACAACCACTGCATGAGAAATTCCTTGGAGAAAAAAAAATTGAAGCTATTACCTACAGATAATAGGCCCATATAATTTGGTTCCTATGTTTCCAAAACATAAAGGAAATTTTACAATATCTAAGGCATATGTATTTTTTTAAAAAATGAAAAATGGTGTAGTTGGGAGAAAAATCTTTACCACATATTATAGTCTCATGGCAGCACTAGTGAGGTCCCTGTTAGCTGCAGAGGAGCAGGGCCAACTTTTTGGGTATGTGAATTCAGATTCGTATACAGAGGATGGAGAAGAGGCCATAGAAACAGTATCAGGTATAAGGAATGTGTATGAGGTAGTAGGAACATAGTTCTAAGGAGTATAGAACAGACTGAAGTCTGGATCTGTTTTAAGCATTGGCGGTTGTCAAGAGCTGAGCTCAGCTGGAGAAAGCCAATTAAAGCAACAAGCCAAAAAGAAAGTAGCAGTCACACCTTTAAGCACTGTGATAGTCTAAACAAGATATAAAACGGGAACAAGTGCCAGCTCTCCATCATTTCATCGCCCCCTCCCCCGCACCCTCCCGCCAAGTAATGGTTCCAGGTCAGTGGATCAGCACCCATGTGGGGATTGTCTCACTCCCAAGGAAGCCTTGAACCAAAGGCTGCACCATTTCATGGACCAGTGGGTTGACAAAAAGGAGGAAAGGAAGAGCTCATGGTGGAAAAGTGCTGAGTACTGAGAATGGGGAAAAGTGACCTCAAGATTCACCCCAATCCCCAAAAGGATGTCTTAGTAGCAGAAGCACCTGGGGGAGGCCTCAAATGAAGGCACCCTATAAAGAAGTCTCTGGGCTGTGCACAATGGCTCATGCCTGTAATCCCAGCACTTTGGGAGGCCAAGGTGGGTAGATCACTTGAGGTCAGGAGTTCGAGACTGGCCTGGCCAACATGGGGAAACTCCATCTCTACCAAAAATACAAAATTAGCCAGGCGTGGTGGCAGGTGTCTATAATCCCAGCTACTTGGGAGGCTGAGCCTGGAGAATTGTTTGAACCTGGGAGGTGGAGATTGCAGTGAACTGAGATTGCCACTGCACTCAAGTCTGGGTGACAGTGCGAGACTCTGTCTCAACAAATAAATAAATAAATAAATAAATAAATAAATAAATAAAGCCTCTAAATGGAGGCACCTGAGATAGGGAAACAGCTGAGTGTTAACAGCTTGTCCAGCTAGGAGGGCCTGTGTCCTTGACTACAAGTACTTTCAGAGACTGCAGTTTACTCTCTGTGCTCCAAGCCTGCTGTGGGGAGGACAGTGTTCCTCAATGAGGCCTGCAGGAGAAAGACTGTAACTGTTTATGGTTAAGTCTCAAAAATCATACATAGGAATTTGGCTGGAGCCAGGCATTTCAGAGAGGAGAGGAATGGAATGTTCCTGTAAAGGCAGGCAGAGGCACATGGCAGATGGTTGGGAATCAATGCTACTTCTCCACTGAGGTGAAGCATGCAGAGGCACCAGGGAAATCTACCCACAGATGGTGATACTCTCAGACACAAGGTCCCAGAATTGAAGAACCAGAATTTTGAGTGGAAATCGTATTTGGGGCCATTAGATAATATCTTTCCCTCTTTCCTTTATTTAGAAGATGGCTCAGGGAAGAGAAACATATAACGTATTTTGTGGCTTTTTTCCTTCTAAAAAATTAAGCACTAAAGTGAGAAGATGACTTAAAACCAATGTGATGAGAGATGCTTTATTTTCAGTGTCTGACTCCTCCAAAACTCAAGTTGAAATTTAATCCCTAATGAGGCAGTATTGAGAGATAATTGGGTCATAAGGGCTCTCCCCTTATGAATGGATTAATTTATTGATTAATGTGTTAATGGATTAATAAGCTATCTTGAGAGTATGGCTAGTGGCTTTGTAAAAAGAGTAAGAAAGACTTGAGTGTGATAGCATGTAAGCACATTCAACCCTCTCACCATGTGACACCCTATAGCACTTGGGATGCTGCATGGTCCCCACCAGCAAGAAGGCCCTTGCCAGATGCAGCTTCTCAACTTTGAACTTCTCAGCCTCCAAAACCATAATAAAGCAATTCTTTTTCTTTATAAATTACCCAGTTGCAGGTGTTCTTTTATAAGCAACAGAAAACAGACCAAGATGAGGGATAAAGAATATTTTTCTTGTCTACAAAGAGACTACTTTGGACAGTAAAACAATGGAAGACAAAGTGCATGAAAATATATGGGTCCTAGAATAGAGAGGTAGCAAGGCCCAAGAGAGCGATGGTGACAGAAGACATCTCAGCAGAGAGAATTTGAGGCAGCATGGCCATTATTTCCCTGCTGTAGGGTAGCACGAAAAATAATAGCAGTTAACAGAGCTGGTCAATGACAAAGGACCTTATGTCCCCAACCTCCTTTCTTATCAAGAGCTTGCCACCATAGGTAGTTTCAGGCCTCTAGCATAACTGTGACATAGAGGTGAGAACTTAGGTTAGGTGTTTATGCACCTAAGCAGAATGGATTTGGAGTAGGTAATTCAGCTAAATTAGAGAATACTAACTTATAATGTAAGCCGAGATTCACGTGTGCTGCTGTGATACTGAGAGGCACTTATTAAAAAGTATTTAGTTTTAATGAGCATTTATTGTATGTCAGGTGTTTTAAGTGTTTTGAAAATAATATGATGCTCACAAAAATCCATTAGATAGATAGTACTAATATATATTTTTTACAGTTGCGAACATTTGAGTCTTGGGTATATAAAATAATATATCCATACTTTGCAAAGTTGGCAAGTGGCTGACCACAGACTTGACTATTACTCTACCTCTAGAGATTTTGCTGTACACATTCACAATTATGTGAGGAAATAAAGTAAAAAACAGGATTGTTCCTTACCAATAGAAAAGACTGACATTTTCCTGATCTTGAATAAAATATAGAGACAAGCGTTCAGTAAATGTTACTTGATGCCGTATCTGAGTTACCTCTGTAGAAGTTTGGGCTTGCCTGAGAGATGATGGTTGTGCTGGGCCTTGCAGGTAGAAGTAAGATAACCTGGTTGAAGAAAGAGAGATTTTATGGAGAGCCTAGAGACCCCATCTGACTTTGAGTCACTTATCAACATATTGCCCCTGCAAGCACAGTGCCTGGAATGAAAACAAAAGAAGGCACTAAATACATATTTAATGTCAGTTGAATAAATAAACTGACCTCAAGCAATTCACTTTTCTCTAAAGGCCTCAGTTTTCTTATCTGTAAAATGGGAAAAAAATATATATGCCTGTAACCCAGGGTTTTGTTGAGATAAGAGAAGATATTAAAAAAAAAAGTTGTAAAACTTAAACAGCTATAAAAATATAAGGTATTGCTCTTTTAACCATTTCACGGGATTGATTTTATAGAAACAAAGAATTGAACCTTGAATTATATGTAATCCAGCTCTTGCCAAAAATCTCTGTGCAAACATCTGGTATCTAAAACATAGAGTCTAAGGGACAGGCTAACTATGTTGTTCTCTTTAGAGAGTAGTTTTCTCAAACACATCAACTGTATTGTGTTAGAACAAGATAAAAGGAAATACCTATGTATAAATCTGCTCTGGTTGCCATAACAAAATACCACAGACTAGGTGGCTTAAACAACAGAAATTTATTTCTCAGTTCTGGAAGCTGGAAGTCCAAGATCAAAGCGCTGTCAAGGTGAGTGTAATTATGAGGTTTGTTTTCTTGACTTGTAGGTGGCCATGATCTCACTGTGTGCTCACATGATCTCTGCGTGCACACGCAGAAAGCGAGAGCTCTCTTGCTCTCTTCCTTTATTTATAAAGGCACTAATCCTATCATGAGATCCCCACCCTTATAAATTAATCTAAGCTTAAGTATCTTCTAAAGGCCCTATCTTCAAATATCACATTGGGGGATAAGGCCTTAATTCAGCAGTCCCCAACCTTTTTGAACCGTAAAGATTTGGGACGAAACTGCTCTACCTCAGATCATCAGGCATTAGTTAGTCTCTCATAAGGAGCCGGCAACCTAGATCCCTTTCATGTGCAGTCTACAAAAAGGCTCGCGCTGCTATGAGAATCTAATGCCGCAGCGGCTCTGACAAGAGGCAGAGTTTGGGCGGTAATGCTCGCTTGCCCGCCGCTCACTTCCGGCTGTGTGGTCCAGTTTCTAACAGGCCATGGACCGGTGTGCCAGTCTGCGGCCCTGGGGCTGGGGATTCCTGCAGTTTAATATGAGTATTTTTCCGGAGGGGGATGGAGGTGGAGGTGGGTGGTAGTAAACAATTCAGTTCATGACGACCTGGATAATATTGTGGATGATGTTCTTTTCGTTGCTTATAGGAAGGCTCTCTTGTGTTGTCATTTAGTTTCACTTTCCAGGCTATATCTACCAAGGCTTATGATTTTTATAAGACATGGCCTTTGGAAGAATGATTGTATATCTTTACAAATATATATCTGAAAACACTGTTCCCTACTATATTGGGGAGTACCAGGTAGGTACGTCCCAGACTTTAGTGCAAATAATGTTTTTGCTCTCAAAATACACTTCTTTGTTTTTATTTTTCTAATAATAAAATCGATATTTCCCTGGCTGCCAGGAGAAACAAAAGCTAAATCTAGAGCTTGTTTTCAACAAGTAGTTTATCAGGTGTCCTTGATTTAGTTTCGTGCTGTCTTGCTCAAGTACAAAGTTTCTAGTATATCTTGAACACTTGCTACTTCTTTTTTTTTAAGTCACTGTTGTTAATTATTGTTCTTACATGTGCTTATTTTCCATGTAAATTTCACAGTCTTTAAGCTGCTCATACAAAACCAATATTCAACTCAAGGCCTGGTAGACAGCAAACTTTAGATCACAATACTTGTACATTCCCCTTCCCCTCCCAGTATTGTTCTCATAAGTCTCAGGTCTTCTTACGGTCTTGTTTCATTTTTCACATTAATAAATTTAGGAGAAGGATTGTGGTGACCCATTTGTCATAGGATATTGGGAGAAGATAATTTTATAAATTACAATACTCTGAAGGACCAAAGGGCTTAAATTCCCGGAGCAATGTAAATAATACATTATACTTGAGTCCCAATTAATTTTCATAGATACAGAAAATAGAGAGTATGCATAAGCGTTTTAAAATACTCTGATGCTGCAATGCTGCATTTGAGTGCATTTCCGAGGCAGGTCATGCTATTAATATGCTTGCTTTGGTTATAGTCATGTCAGGGAAGCATACTGGGAAGCCCAAAGTCCAATTGATTGAAGAAGTTGCAAAGAAGCTTTAAAGTAGCACGTGATGACATATTTTGCTAGGTGAAGGGGATTTTGTCCAGGTTATAAGAACCTTTAGGATGACAATTCATGCTTGGTTGAAGTTCTTTCATTTAGATTTACTACTAACCAAGTAAAAAAAAACAGTAAGAGAGGTCAACATTCACCAATAGGAACAGCTTCACTGCCTGCCTGATTTCTCCTGAAAGCACATTCCAAGTCTGTTGGTCAAAGAAGCCCTTACAAAATAAGAAATATATTATGTTAGAGACTACAAGAACAGGATTTTTTAATTAGCTTAAGGATGGGACTAAATTGTAGTCAAGGGTCTCTCCTATTACCAGTAAAATCATTGTCATTCTTGCCTTGACAAAGTTACTTAGTTCTATATTCTATTTCTTAATACTATGATCTGGCTTACGGCAGTCTGGCTCATAGAATGCTACAAACATATGTATGATAAAACAAACAGAACATGAAGCAAACCCTTCTGAATAGAGGTGTAAAAACACTATTATCTAGATATTTGTTTTCTGGGGTTTCTCCATTTGAAACTAAAACAATGCTTTTATAGGCAATGAATTCCTATGGTACAGGTGAATAATTTTTTCCAAGGGAAAAAAGACATTAGATAAGATATTTCTTGAAACAAGAGACAATTATATTTTGCTTAATGTCTAAAATATTTAGAATTGGATACTGCGAGTTGTTCTATGAAGAAGAGATTTTGATTGTTTTCTCTGAGAGAGTCACTGTAGGACCTTGGAGAACTTCTTGAAATTTTTGAGAAAATTGGTACTTGTGACTATAAGCCATTATAATAATATAAAATTACCGTCGTGTATTATGTATATGGCTCACATCATGCTTTATAGTAATTGAGCAACATCTTTCCATGATGAATATGCTACAGTGTTTTTAAATATTTATAAAACCTTGAGCTACAATGGGACTTGAATGTGGTACTGTAGTTGTTTTTTTTTTCATATTTTATCAAATTTTTTTACATTTATTACCTACAAACATGTTAAACAATAAGTAGCAGCAAAAGTAGGAAAATCCATAAGATTCCTTTAATAAATTTATGCTCCCAAGAATTCTCTGTAGAACTGATTGAATGAGTAGGAACAGAGAAAGCTTTCAGAATATAGATCACCATAGAGCTTATTTTGAAAGCTTTACTTAAAAAGTTGCAAAAAGAACATCAACATAACTCAGATCATATTTTGAACTATATCATTCTTTTCTTCAAAGACGTCTAAATACAACTCCCACACACTTCTTACGTAATTTACTGGAGTTTCCCCTAATGACTTTTGCTTGTGAGAATAAAGAAAAGTATTTTCTTTATTCTTCTAAGTATAGCTAAGAAACTTGATTATTATATACAAAACAAAAATAAGAAATCTCTAGAAGATGGAGGAAAGAAAGCAGAGGAGACCTTGAGTCCTGAAATATTGAGGAATCCCTGGGTTTTCTTTTTGTCTCATATATTACAGATTTTGTACAGGAGACATTAGGAACACAGAAATGTAACAACCTTCACAACTTCTTGTGAATCTGTAATTATTTCAAAATAAAGAGCTTAATGAAAAAAAGCTACTAACAACAACAACAAAAAAAACCACAACAATACAGCCTATTAGCATATGTCATACATATAGTTTACAGCAAGGCTTATAATAATTGCTAAATATCTCTCCTTGAATAATATGCTATAACAATTTATAAAATGCATAAAACTTTCAGCTACCGTGGATTTTGATTGCAGAACTATAGTTCTTATATCTGGCTGTCTCTTATTAAATTTTCTTAAATTTATTCTTTGTAAACACACTGACTAGAGGGGAAAAACAGGAAAATCCATAAGACCTCTTGAATAAAGTTGTGTTCAATACAATTATCTAAATATATAACTGATAATATGGATAAGAATATACTCTATCATTCATTCATGATAGAGTAGATAGATGACAAAAACACACTGTTTTCTACACATTCACACAACACTTCTGACACAAGATGTGTGGGTTTTTTCCATACCAAGCAATTCT